>NW_006790533.1:129202-131302 GCF_000442215.2 Lipotes vexillifer | reverse complement strand
TTGCGGTACGCGGGCCTCTCACTGTTGTGGCCTCTCCCGTTGCGGAGCACTGGCTCCGGACGCGCAGGCCCAGCGGCCATGGCTCACGGGCCCAGCCGCTCGGCGGCACGTGGGATCCTCCGGGACCGGGGCACGAACCCGTGTTCCCTGCATCGGTAGGCGGACTCTCAACCATTGCGCCACCAGGGAAGCCCAGCCCTGAGTGTTTTCTCTTAATAAAAGCCGTTGATGGGGACTTCCCTGGTGGCACAGTGGTTAAGAATCTGCCTGCCAACGCAGGGGACACAGGTTCGATCTCTGGGCCGGGAAGATCCCACATGCCGCAGAGCAACTAAGCCCGTGCGCCACAACTACTGAGCCTGCGCTCTAAAGCCCGTGAACCACGACTACTGAGCCCGAGTGTCACAACTACTGAAGCCCGTGCATCTAGAGTCCGTGCTCCGCAACAAGAGAAGCCACGACAATGAGAAGCCCGCGCACAGCAACCAACCGTAGCCCCCGCTCGCCGCAACTAGAGAAGGCCTGCACACAGCAACAAAGACCTAACGCAGCCAAAAATAAAAGATAAATAAATAAATAAATAAATTTATTTAAAAAAAAGCCATTGATGGTTTTAAAACAGGGGAAATAAAAGATTCATTTTGAATGTCTAATTTTGGTATTTATAAATGAAACATGATATATACTTCCTCTATACTGCTACGGAAATCTTCATTCTCCTGTCCAGAGTAAATAAAAGCAGGGATGATTTAATGTGTCATCACTAATAGTAGTGCATGGTAGACACTGAACAAAAACCAGTCAATTAATTCTAGCATAAGCTTGATGGTCAAAGATGGTAAGCTATTGCCTCTGGTAAAATTCCAATGCAATACCATTTCTAATCACTAAAAAAGAGAAATTCTTTAAGAATATAGTGGAATTTTACAGCATTCTTGATGCTGATATAATAGTAATGGCTACCCCCTAAGTTGTGCTTATTATGTACCAGGCTGTATTCTAAGCACCTACATTTATTGACTCAATCCCTCATTTCAGGAATAAGGAAACAGGCAGAGAGAGGTCCAATAACACATGCAAGGGCATGTGGCCAGCAAGGCCAAAGCTGGGGTTTAATCCTGAGGATTCTTCCTCCAGAGTCTGTGCATTTAGCCACTGAAGACAACAATCTGGTCCAAGTACTTCATTTTGAACCCGTATCAAAAGGAATGCAAAGAATGAAAGAAATGCAAAATAAGGAGAAAAAAACACAAGAGCAACATTTAATTGCTTGAACCTTCCCAATATAAAAATTTGAAAGCCATATCGTTTCAAAATTCTCAAGGTCTTTAATGATGTAGGGGAACCACATTATTAATAAACTAACATGATTACTAGTTAACCTTGCTGCACCAACATAAGGCCACTGGACCTTAACAAGCACATCCTGGGAAGAAGGAATGATCTAGAACCCATCCAATGATAAACTCATTGGCTTCTCAGCCTTATATTCTTCTGAAAAGGGATCTAATAAACAGCTTGCAAAAGACCATGTTTAATAGCGTGATACTATTGGGTATAATGATAGGGTGTTATTCTTCGACTACTTTGAACATAGAGGCATCTCAGCATTTAATTCATTTTCTTTTGACTTTTTCTGAAAATTCATTTTCAAATGCAGTTATGCTTTTTTTTTTTTTACTGCTCTAAAGAAACTATGGTAGGTGAACTAGCTGTAACAGGGTATTCTTAGGATACCCCTATAGAAGCTTTTCACTAAGTGTAAAACTCCTTTGTAATTACTCATGTTCCCTGAATACTCTAAGTAATTTACAATATTTTCAACAAAATGTATGTGGCATAAAAGCATGGGACATATGTTGTGACATCTTTTGTAAACACCAGTCATGTGAGCAGATCTTCTATTCTCAACCAAAGGAAGTAGTTCCTATTTGAAAGGCAGCGCCAACATCTTCTCTTTGGAAGAGAAAATATACACTGTGAGTATAAACTATATAATGGCCCATATAAAAAGTTAAATAAATATATATTATTTTATATAAAGATATGCTAGGGCTTCCCTGGTGGCGCAGTGGTTGAGAGTCCGCCTGCCGCTGCAGG
>NW_006790533.1:125580-128989 GCF_000442215.2 Lipotes vexillifer | reverse complement strand
GTGCCCCGGTCCGGGAAGATCCCACATGCCGCGGAGCGGCTGGGCCCGTGAGCCATGGCCGCTGAGCCTGCGCGTCCGGAGCCTGTGCTCCGCAACGGGAGAGGCCACAACAGTGAGAAGCCCGCGTACCGCAAAAAAAAAAAAAGAAAAAAGACATAACTTTACAGTTTCTACACCACTCATATTTTAAAATAACATTGCATAGTTTATAAGTTTATACATTAAATGTAAATTTGGGGGCTTCTTTTTCCAGAAAGATAGAATAAATGTACTTTTGTGGATTCCTTCCATTAAGTACCACTGAAAATACTGGACACTGTAGTAAAACAAACCTAAGATGATTCTGAAAGGTAGAGAAAGGAAGGCAGAATGGCTAGGGAATTTGACACGAGAAATGACATGGTGGTCAGGTCCCTGAGTTGGCTTTTGCCTTCTGTGTCCCAGACTTGGAGCTGAAGAAGACAGCAACCTCAAAACGCCAACAAACACAAACAAAAAAGCTCTGGCAAAAGTCTGCTGTCTTTGGGCAAAGGTGCAGAAAAGGGGTAGCCTCACAGAGCAAAATACTTCATTCAAGATAACAACTGCTCTACTCAAGCAAAACAACTTTTGCTCTATGAAAGCCCCATTCAGAGGGTCAGGAGTTAAAGAGGAGTTAAATATTGATGAATCTCACCAAGTTGGATAATTTCCAGAGAATGATGGTGAGAAAAAAGTCAATCCCAAAGGTTATAAATATGTTGTATTATTCCATTTATATAACATAATTGAAAGGAAAATTTACAGAAATAGAACAGAATAGCAGTTGCTAGAAATAAAGGGATGGAACCCAGGGAGCACTGGCCTATAAAACAGTAGTATGAGGGATCTTTAAGGTGATGGAAATGTTCTGAATCTTGACTGTTTCAATGCCAACATCCTGACTGTGATATTGTGCTCTACTTTTGCAAGATTACCATTGGGTAAAACTCATCAAAGAGTACTTGGAATTTCCTTGTGTTATTTATGGCTGCATGTGAATCAACAATCATCTCAAAATGTAAAAGTTAATTTAATAAAAAATTATGATGGCTTAGTAGTTCTTTAGCATATCTTTTTTTTGGGACCAGATAATTCTTTGTTGTGGGCACTGTCCTGTGCATTGGAAGATGTTTAGTAGGATCCTTGGCCGCCAACCAGTAGACTCCAATAGCATTTCACCTACATTCAAGTTGTGACAAGTATCTGTCTCTATATATTGCCAACTGTCACCTTGGAGATGAAATCACCCTGGTTCGAAAACAACCAATCCCATTTTAAAGTTCTAGCACTGTGCTGACACATGGTCAGTGGTCATTGAAGGATGTTTAAATCAATGTTCATACTTGCATTTAAAAAATGAGGAAGGAAGCATTGGGATAAACTGGAGAGGTATTCTTGTAATGATACAGGTGAAAAATAGCATTTCTAAACTAAGAAATTAGATTAAGGGAAATATTAAACAGTTGTTCAGAATGTAAAATTGATAGCCTTTGATAACTAAATACATAAATAACTTTCCTATTGGTAAGTGGTTTATTTTCTTTCCTTATCAAACTTACAGCTGAGATCTTAGAACTAAGCAAATTAGCATAATTTGAGAGAATATCCAAATTATTTCAATTCTGCTCTTAATTGATGACTACATTAACACGTTCATTGAATTGACTTGGTCAAATAGGCACCTACATAATATATGGGGCCTGAGTTTTAGACACTTTTTGCCTTTTAAATCAACCACACATTTTTTTTTTTAGAAGTACAGCACTTTGCCAATAGGAGGCACTCAATATGCACATTATAAATGACTGAATGACTGAACAAGTTGGGGTGATAAATCAATCATCCTAAACATATGATCAACCGTTTCAAAGCGGCCTTCTTGAATGGGTTTTCCATTTATGGCTGAGCAAACACACACAGTTCCCTGTGTAACAGAGAATGCATTTATTATATGACTGGTGATGATTAGGGCAGTGCTCTATAGCCACGAAAGAAAGTCATTCTCTAAAGGAAGCTAATGTCACAAAACCTGAGCTTGTGGTTTTGGCATTATTAGCACTCTATCCACTTGAGCTAATTGACAAATTTTCCAGTAACAGATAATGACTGGCTGGGGTAGCAGATATAGGTGCTACTACCACCATAATTGTATTTAATCACATAATACGAGATAGCATTACGCAGTGGGAAGAGTCAAGTTCAACAGGGTAAAAGAACATAATTTTGTAGTTAGAACTTTGCACAGTTAACCATTTCATATTTATTTTAGGCAAGACCATCCTTACACCCCGGAATTAAAAAGGACAAGAGCACTCTCTGCTCCCCACCCCCCCGCACTAAACTTTACTCTCTTTCCTGGTGTTGACTAAGGAAATCTGGAGTGGAAAATCCACAGCACTACTGCTATTTGCCTTCTTTGAAAATGAAAAATAAAATCAACCAAAGACTATTATTTAGAGAATTCTATATTTATCAACTTTGAGGTCTTCAAGGAACGGTGCCATATTCATGAAATGCATAATACTTGTTCTTTAGGAAAAGGTTTGACTTTCAGTGTTTTTCAGTTCTCCATTTTCTTAAACTAAAAGCAATTAAGCAGATAGAGAAAGAAATCTTGAATCAACTCTATAATCAATAAAGTGGATATATCAAATGGCTCCTGTAGCGTGAGGAGAATATCAGCTGTACAATATTCCGAAGAGATTTTAACTGTCAGCAGATCGAACTTGAGAATGATACTGGATTCAAAATAAAGGAATAAAGATAGGATTGGAAATTAAACATATTTTGTAGTTGCCAGGCAATATAAATTTTCAAGGTTGAGTAACGCATTAATCCCCTATAGGAATAAGCAGACTTTTAGTTTCCATAGTCTTATAAGCCAAATTTTGATATTTTTGGCTTAGAACAATGGAGCAGGCCCCCATTCCTTCAACATTTTTCCACATCCTCTTTAATATCCACACAGTGCAGTGACTGAGTATTTTGGGTAATTTATTTGTATTTCATCCTGAGATTTATAAAGAATGAAACTATTCTAAGAGATTTATGATTTAATGTCCTACATATGAAAATGTAAAAACACAGTTCCATTAAACCAATCAATGTTTCCCATAACTAGAAAGTAATAGCCTAACAGACAATAAATTCTTCATGTTCTGGAGGTCAAAGTCTAAAGTATTATCAATATTGCCCTAGAATTAAAAGGCCTCCATACTTTTTTATCAAATAATTGAGAGATGTAAATTACTCAAGACTCAAATATACTAACACAGTGGTCATTTCCACATCTGTAAATAACCAAAGCCGAACCTGTGGATAGAAAATCAACTTTCCTATTGCAATTCCCAATGACTGAGGCTGCACAGAGCATACTGGTATGACACTC
>NW_006790533.1:50212-125498 GCF_000442215.2 Lipotes vexillifer | reverse complement strand
CACTCTTTCATAGCTACAAACTGTATTTTGTTTAAAAGTACCAGAAATCTCTGAAAACCGATATAATTATAAATTTATTGATGATAAGGTGATAAATAGATTCCATTTTAAAACGATGGAATGAAATAAGAACTCTCATCTTGGCACCAAATCTGTTCATGTCAAGAAAGAGAAATTTCTATAATAATTTTTTAAATATCTGATGGCATAGCATCAAATTTATTTTAAAAATTTATTTTTAAAAGAAAAAGTAAATGTGCAAGTTTCTTGAAGGCAGAACCATTATAAATAATTGCACAGTGCAGGCATCCTTAAAGTAGTGACAGATTAGTATAAAGCAGGCAGTGAGAAGCCTGAGTACAGTAATGGCATTATTCCAGTCACTGGGCTATTGGCAGACACAAAACAACTTACTGTCTCAATCTCCCCAGTTACGCTCTTGGTCCTTTCTACATCATCTGAAATCTATGTATGTATGTATGTACGTATCGGTCTGTCATCTGAGTTAAGGGTTTACCAACCTTGAGATGAAAAAAGTTTTTAGTTCAAACAAAAATTGTAATTGGGATCGTGTGTTTTGCTTTTGCTTTTGTTTTTTGTTTTTGTTTTTTTAGCATTATGATGTTAAAACAAATATCAATCACAGTAACTTGTGCTCACAGACCTAAGAACTACATGTAAACGAAATGGGTTAAGAGAAATTTGCTGTTACTGAGACAAATAAATTCCTTAATTAAAAATAAAGGATGAACACAAAATTTAAAGAAAATAGCAATGTATCACCCTTTTAGATTTAATTTGGAGATATACTTGAGTTTTCTTTTTTTATTTCCTTTGTATCTTATTTGCTTTTTGGTCTTTCTAGGAGCTTTAACATTTGGCTCCTTTTTTTGTTCTGCCTCTTACTTGACTTTGTATTTCCCTAGTGAATTCCTGGCTAGAATACATGTGCATTTACTTTAAAGAAACCCATTTATTTTGACTGAGATAAACAAAAATAAAACATAGGTCTGGAATTCTCTGAAATTAAATAAGCAAGCAAACAAACAAACAAAAAGCCCTCAGTGATGGATGCTTGACGTTTACTCCTTAACCAAGACCTTGCCTTTCTAATAAATGTTCTTATATAAGGATCAATTGCCATTTGATTTAAAGTAGAAACTAAAATACCCTAAAGATAAAACAACTCTATGCCTAATTCAGTTGGGGGCCACAGGCCTCCAGATTCCTGGCCTTTCCTCTTCAAATTTCCTAGGTTTCCATAATTCAGGCTTTCAACTTAAGAAGTTTCCAAGGGCCTTCCAAAGTTTTTTCTTGGCTTCGTCTCTGCACTTTTGCTGAACGTCAAGGTCTGAGGTTTGTTTGAATTCCTGCTCTGTGGAGATCTGCTGGACTTTCTAGCAGGTGTGAAGACCCCATGGCTCCTTCTGTTGCATCTCATTTCCACTTATTAAATACTTTATCTTGGAGGATGAAGCAAAAGTGACTTTCGTGTTTCCTGGCAGTCTCCTGCTTCAAAGAACTTAATAGTGATTTGTTTATTTCTGAGGAAATGGAGACCAGTCAGTGATGACAGATTTATTAGTTAAGTGGACATCACCCACAGAAAAACCTTTTCTTACAGTTCAGGCTTTCTTCTAAGCGCACTCTAAATGTTCAAGACAATGTTATACATTTTGGCAAATCAAACCCATGTGATTCAATATAGTCAAATGTGTGAACTGATACAGCTTCTTCCACATACATTCCAGAATAACTTAAAGAAAAGAAAATGAGCAAAGGAAGCTACTATTACCCTAAACTAAGAGGAAAAAGAAAGCACCCTGATGAACTGGTAACACTGAATATGTTTTGGAAGATAACCGAAGGAATATTAAAAGCAAAAAGTGATGAAACAAAAAAATTCAAGTAAGATGTCTGGAATTGAGAAAAAGCATTTGCAATACTGGGGAACCCTCAAATGCCAGATCATGAAGTAATTTCAAGTATAACAACACTATAGATTTAATTTTTATATTAATCACGGATAAAATATATGTTAATGTTTAAATTTTCAGAGTAAATATGAAGAATAGACATCAACTCCAGAATGGCCCAAATTATTCCTCCTCAACGAACGACCAGTTTTACCAGGAAGTAAATGTTAAGCAAGGCAGACACTGAGATCCCATCAAAGGAAATTCTATCCCTTCCAGATTCAAGTAAAAGAAATCAGCTAACTAACACTCAGTATTCATTCAAACCAAGTGGACACTGGTAATGAAATGATAATATTGCTAGTCTAGGAAAGTAGATTTAAAGAGTGTAGCTATTTGACATCTTAATATTAAATAAATGGGGTGAAATTTTCAAACAGCAGATTATAGAAAGAAAAGAAAGTTACTGAATTGGAAGTTATTAGCCCCATCTCTGCATACATTATTTTGGGGATGCCACCCTCTGAGCCTCAATTTTCTCATCTTTAAGATTGACAGGGTGGTTTTGATAAATTCTAGAATCCCCTCCAGTTCTAACATTCTGTGAAGGTGCTTAAATATAGTCTGCAGGAAAGTCTTAACAGCTCTCAAGATAAAGATGGAAAGAAATGCCAAGAAGACTAAAGAAGGGAAACCTAGGAAGGACTAAAAGTCATTTCACTTGTTTCACAATATTCTAGTAAGGTCAGCCCTTGAAATATGGGAGAGCTAATAACATCACAGTCATGCCTATAAATGTACTCTACAACGTCCTCCATGGGCCTAATCCTCTCCTGCCTTATCAAGATAACATCGATATCATGCCAAGTATAATACAACATATATATTTAACCAGCTAGCGTCTTTTCCCTTTCACTGTGATTTTAGCAAATAATAACCTGGGGATAAAAGTTTTGAATTACAAAGTTTAGCTATGTACAATCAATTACTGCCCCACAAACCTTGGTGCATAAGACAAATGAATGCTTAAATCATAACGACTAAAGATACGGATATGAGTGTCCTAGGGACTCTTGTGCATGATTTTGTGCAGGATCCCAGGAGCCCAAAACCTACTCCGCATTTCATATCTACAATATTCAACTAGGATACTCATATTTTTCTCCAAGAGTGATCTGATCCAGGCCACAGTTTAATAGATTTTTAGGTACTCATGGCTTCAGAAGGGAGAAGTAAGAAATGAGAGGAATTGAGGGAGGTGTCATGCACTTTCTGAAACCTTCCTGGATTTCTCAGGATGTTTTCATCGCCTTTGCTACATTATTATTTCTTCTATTATATTGCAGCATTTAGTTGTTTCCATCTTTGCCTTCCCTACTATGCTATGGACCCCTCCAGAAACCTCAAGGTGTTCTATTCTTATCAGTGTACCCACATCACGGAACCAAGTCCCTCGCACAGAGTACTCATTTAATGAGTTATGTCTGAGTTTGTGAATGATGAGGCTACTGAAATACCTATGGCATTGGTGTGTGTGTCCTGTGTGTTTCTGGGGGCAGGGGGAGGATAGGCTACAATTTGATACGAATTACCATTTATCTAGATAGTCCTTCTCTGAATTACTTGTTTGTAAGATTTCAGCTTTATCTAAAATACTAATGCTGCTTCCTAAGGTTAATAGGCGGTTCAAAAAGAAGTATAATTCTATCAGAAAATGTAAAATGAGAACTTTCTGTGTTTCAGTTTTTGTTTCTAATATTAGGAGAAGGGTAGAGAAAATGTGAGGGTATTTATAGCTGAACTGAGAATAGCAGGACTATCTCATGAAGAACATCCCTTAATAATAGTTCTGCTTGTGACTCTTGTGTGAAGCAGCCACTCGCTCATTCAGCACCTCTTCAGGACACAGTTAAATTGTGGAACCTCTTTATTCCACCCACTTTGAATAACATATTTAAATTTCCTATTGGTTTAGTTTGGCTTTTTCAAAACCTGAGTTGTCAAGGTAAAACCATTCAATCTGGAAGTCACCTATTTCTACTGTGTACTAACATCCATTCAACTCTATTGCATTTAGCTAACATTCTTTAATTAGCGATGCTCTTTTTTAAATAGAGATGCTTTGCCAATGCAGACTCTTTCTTCTACCTGGTTTTCATAAAAATATAACCCCTTATCTCTATTACTGGGTCCATGGAAAAAACATCTTTTTTTTTTTTTAACTGGGAAAAACTAAGATTTATTCATCTAGAGTAAAAATCCAATTGCCATTAGTAACAGAGATGACCACATCCACACATTTACACACCAACGGCCACCAACATCTTATGAGCAAATTTTCAATACAAAATTTCTCTCACTGAAAACTACTAAAATGTTTTCTTTACTCTTCTTCTGCACTGCCAATAACACTTTATTACAAATTACATTTGGTCTGGCCGATTCTATTCCAAAACCTCTCAAAAAACAGTGAGAGTTGCCTGGACACTTACGTACGCTTGGCCCAGTGCTATAATATATATGTTTGTTTTTTTTGTGTGGTCCTAAGAGAGTCTGAACGCAATCATTAACATTTTTCCTACATTTTCCTACGTGAATATACACTCTCAACTCATAAATTCTAACATGAAATTATCCAGTGAGATCGTTGCTTAATATGTAGTATTAATATTGCCTTTTCTCCCATAAATCGCCAGCAGTTCAATCATCAATTAGTTACCAATTAATCTCTATTAACGATGAATCCACTGATGAATAGTCCTGCTTCCCACATATTCAAAATTCTGCGGTTGGCAGCTTAATTGTGTAATGTATGGCTGCAGCCAAACAGGCCCAGATGGTTCACAGGACAGATGTGAGACTCCCTATACTTCACTTTTCCTTGCATTTGCTCTCTGCTAATGCCAAGATGAATATTTTATCCTCATTTTCTTCCCCCAAAGTTAAAAATCTTCTCTAATACAGTCTTCTGTTTGTCAGCTACCTGACTTGCAATTCTGGAATTCATACCAGGGACTATAAAAGACCAAATCTTTTGAGAGGCTTTAAAAGTTAATAATTCTTTGTCATTAATTGCCACTGTCTGATTCTATTAAGTTTTCATACTTTCCCCCTGGAAAATCTAGCCTAATTCCTGGCATGTTCCCCACCCGTTCCCAGAAAAATGTTCTCTTCCCTATTCCTCAAGAGGCCTGCAAGAATCTCCCTAGTTGACCTTACATTTTTGAATATGCTTTCATTGTTTGCCTTCCCACTTCCAAAATTCTATTAGTTTTTAAATTCACGCTCATCATTATGTTGTGATTTACTTCGTTTTAATTCTGCATTTATAATTCAACAATTTAACATCTTTCATTTTGCTTTTATTTTGGTAAGTGCCCAAATCCCACATTACACATTATGTTTAATTAACCATTAAGGTACACTTTGGCCTTTTCAAAACCATGAATGTATTTTATTTTAGTAAACGTGGTTGAGTAAAGCAAGCATTTATCCAAGAAACCTCTTAGCAAGGTAATGCTCCTTACATTTTAATTTCAGATATTTTTCAACTTTTACAGCTATACTTTTAACTGAATTTGGCTTTGTGTGGTATTTGAATTCTCATTACTCTTTCTCTACTTGAGAAGGTTCCCATCCTTGATGACTCTTTCAATAGCCGAAGAGTCAGAAAGTTTGTCTTCTTGTCTAGAAGCACTGTTCAAGTGGACTTTCTAACAGATTGAAAGGTTCTATATCTGCCCTGTTCAATACATTAGCCAATGAGCCACACGTGGCTAGTGAGTATTTGGAATGTGTTTACTGATACAAAGGAACTGATTTTCAAATTTAATTAACTTTAATTAATTAAAATTTAAATAGTCATATATGGCTAGTGGCTACCATACTACACAGCATAGGAGAGTATTATGATTATTGGTGATAAACAGAGATATACAAATGGCCATTTCTAGGAAATGTGTAATGTTTTATTGAGCGACCTTGTCTAACATTGCTCTCCATGGGCAGAAAAGGGTAAGATTTAGAATACAGCGTCCCTGCCCCTCATAGCTTTTTAACCTAGAAACAAGAGTAGTTCTCTGTCTTGGCTATATATTAGAATCACTTGAGAGAACCACCCATTGGTAGTTCTCTGTCTTGGCTATACATTAGAATCACTTGAGAGCTTTTTAAAAGTATCAGTGTTCAGATGAAATAACAAGAAATCTGAGATTTGTTTCAAAGTAATTGGGACAAGGTAAGGGAGGAATGGTATAAATGAGTTAAGATTTGCCACGTGTTGATCTATATTGAACATGATGGGCACCTGAGGGTTCATTACACTAATCTCTATTCCTTTAGTGATATAATTTTCCATTATAAAATTTTAAAAATTCCAGCTCTGCTCTAGATTAACTTAATCATACTCTATGAGGCATGAGAATTTTTTAAGAGTGCCCAGATCATTCCAATGTAACATCAGTGTTGAGAGTTACTGGTCTGAATAAAGTAATCTCATGATACAATGTTAATGAAAAGGTCCAGAAGCATGGAAAAATCTGAAAGTTATTTTTCTTTATGAGCTGAAGGAATTGTTAAAATAGAATCAGTATCAGAGTCATGGATAACAGAGTTTTAAAAAAATTGTCAAAATGTTTTGCAATATGGATTAATTTTACCTCCTTTACAAAAATAAATGCTAACTTACTTGCATAAGTAGACTTACTGCAAACTTTCTTTTCATGAGACAGTTCGTGTGATATGTGACTAAGTTCAAAGCCACAAGTGAGATGATTTTTTTTTAGCCTGCCCACTTCTCACTGTCATTACTCTTTCCTTACTAGCCAGACCACCTCATGTGTGGTCACTTGTCAGTGTCTTGGATCCACATTCTCTAATCACATACCATTGTTTGAATCTGGTTAACCAGTCATACTTAAAGCAGAATGATACAGGCTGAGGCATCATGGATTGAATCAGCATCACTGTATCAAGGCACTCAGAAAGGGGTTTTTCATTTCTTTTTTAAAATTCAGCATACTTGAAAATTTTGAAAATTATCTATCTTCTTTTTCAAATCACCATTTGTGCCACTATCCAACACTACAATACTGATTGATCAATACTCCATATTTTCCCCAAATGCCTGATAATTTCAAGTTTAATTTAATTTTTTGGCTTTATTAGACAGACATTTTAAGTACTATGATTACTGGGTTGTATGTAATGTGCAAAAGCTCAGCAATTCACAGCATAACTGCACAGAATTTTCATAGAATCTCGCCTCACCCCAAAATAATGGAATGAGACACTTCTATACATTAGTTAATGGGAAACTGGGCTTAACAATCACTAAATTGTTGAAAGTATATGCACCTTACCTTTTAAAATGTAGATGATTTTTGCTGATTTATAATAAAGTTTCTAATAAATGAGTATTTATTTTTGTCTCGATTAATTCACAAATGGTAAATATATGCCATGTAATCAAAGGTGTTTCACTTTAGAAAGCATCCATAAAAATCATTCAGAAACAAATACAGATAATTACTTAAAGTCAATATTCATTAAACTCCCTTATGGATTGACCAACAATCTTCTGAATTTGCCCAACTACTAGAATCCTGGAACCAAGAGTCTCAGAAAACCCCCGATACAAACAATTCATTCAACATTAGTGAAGCATTTTCTATGCCACAAACGGGATTTACCAAGCACTTCTATGCACCTATCCTAATGCTGGATACCACATTAAAAGAAAAAGAAGATCGACTTTTTCTTTGGGAATACATGTAATTCAAATCAAAGACTAGAGACATGTGAAATAAAACAGCAAATTTAACTGTGTTGTTATGCAGAATACAGACATTAATGTGGTAAGAGAAAAGCAGTCATTAGCTTAGGGTGGTATTGACCTGAGAAGGTGTCACAAGCTGTATATTAATGAAAATAATAAATACATATTAGAAAAAGATATTACAGGCTTCAGAATCAAAATACAAAATAAATCTGGCAGGCAGCATAGAGCTAATACACACACACATACACACAAGAGTGCAATAGAGCTAGTGAAACCTGAATAAGATTAGTGGATTTTATCAATGTCAGTTCCTGGTTATACAACTGTATTACAATATTAACACTGGGGAAAACTAAGTAAAGGGTATCGAGATCCCTCCGTATTATTTCTTACAACTATATGTGAGTATACAATTTTCTCAAAATAATAAACTTTTTAAAAAGGGGTAGACATAAACAAGTTTATTGAGGAAATATTGGTTTAAAAAAAAAGCAAAATCAATATCAACAAAACTGGCCCAGCTGGTCAACAAAGCCTTTAATGACTGAGTTGGGATATTGTAGATGGAATCCCATTAATATATATCCCTAAATTTTTAGCAAAAGAAATTGGATAGTAAGTAATATGTAGCACGTCTTGTCAAATGGAAGATGCAGAAAATCTTGTGGGAAAAATTCTTGAGTGCAATTATGACTATATATATTTAGGTACCCACATTAGGAATTATCAGAACACAGTTTTAAAGTAACATTTCACATTGTACTCCAAAGACTAAATGAAAGATGACTTTGCCAGAAAAAAACTGCTCTAAATATATCTATCAGATTATATATGTAATATGTATGAGATTATATTATATATTTAATTATATGTAATATATAACATATAATTAGATATAAATGATATTAAACAAAAAGTAATTGCACACAAGAAGCAGTACAAACAAAACCTAGTGGTATATCATTGACGACCATTAGCCACTCCATCATATGCATCAAAGCCTATAATTAAACATTCATATTGTCAGTGTAGAATACTTTCAGTTTAATGCAGAATTCCAAGAAGAGGAATGACAAAGTCGAAATATTACTATATGTTGAATGTAGGATTTAATTAGGGAAGAATGAGCAGAAGTAAAGATATTTGGAAGAGAGAGCTACATCAGAAATCCTGGAGAGAGAACAAAATTAAGTGCAAGAAACGTCAAAGTAAGAATACGAAAAATAATATAGAATGATATGCAATAGAATGGATTTGGCCTGAGCTGTGTAGGAAAAGGCAGCATGACTGACTTTGAATTTAAGTCTAGTGGAAAAGGAGTGGAAAATCATCAATTGAGACCATTAACATGAAGGGATTTTGACTGTAAATTAAAATGAACTAGGTAGAAGAGGAATTATTTTTTATCACCTTGGAAATAGAGTTGTGTTTAGACAAAAGAGGAAAAAATTCTTGGAAGAACCAACTGCATATTTTATGTTTAATTTTGTTTTCGAGGGTCTAGTAAAAACTAAGGATCTGGAATTTCCATGAGAGGTCGGTGTTAGAGTGTTCCAGAGGTTATATGGTTCACTGTATTGGGGAGAAGCACATGGGTCTGGTGTTTACAGATGATGGCGAAGATGGGTGTCAGCAGAACAGGAGGAGAAACAAGGAAGGCACATCTGGTTAGCAAAGGCAAAAAATGGTCAATCATTAACATTTTTTGGTATCTTCTGGGCAAAAAAAAGATTGTATTCAATTAAAAAATAAGATCAATAATTATTTTAAAATGGAGTTAAAGTTAAGACTTGAGACAAGGGAAAGTTGCTTGGTGTCTACTTGTAGCTATTTATTACATTGCACACAAAGTGCAAATATGTTATAGGTAAAGCCCAATTAAATAAAATCTACTAGTATTGCATTAAACATTTTAAAACAGGAGACAGATTCTTCAGTTCACAAATGACTACCCAAAATATGATTCCCTTTATATAAATACCTATTACTTATAGATATCATACAGCAAAGTCCATCTGCACATTACCATATATTAAACTTTAAAGTGCTATGGTTTATTGTACAAGGTGTCAAAAATATGCAGGCACAATGGTAACCCATAGCAAGAACTACGTCATCAGAAAACTGAAGCTAAGAAAGAATAACAGTGTTCATATTTATAAAACAAGAATGAAAAATGACCGAGGTCATCATAAATTCAGATTCAGAGAGAGGTAGTTTACACCCAGGTAAAGCATTTTGCCAAATTTTTATTCACTCAAAAGCAGTAGCCAACATTTTAAATGAGCTGAAATTTACTTTCATTGGGAAGACTAAATACTTAAAGTTTCAAAATATGATATGAGATTTTCCTTTTAAGGGCACTAGGCTGAAGTTAAGATATGGAAGTTCAGTTGGTACTACTTGGCTGAGTGCACAGACATGACTCAACTTCTCTGGGTGCAGTCTCTCATCTAGAAAATACATTAATCGAACTGTGTGATGCCTTGGGTCTCTTCTAGTGTCTTGATAATTCTGATTCTAATCATCTGTTGAAACATTATCGATTATAAATCATTTAGAAAACTGACAAATCAAGCCTACCCTTGAAACCCAAGAGGAACAAAATAGCTGATGAAGTTGGCTCTTTCTTGTCGCTTCTGTGTATTACTGAACATGTAATGTTTTGTTTTCTTCCTGTACCCCTGTCCCTACCACCTCTCAGCCCTCCCATTATCTAGCAGAGAAGTAATCAATAGTCCTTTAAAACTCTCTCATTTTAGGGATTAAATTGCTGTCAATCTAAGAGCTTTGAAAGAGTTAGCTCTTGACATTTAGAATTTTAATAGAGTATCTGATTCTACTATTTATTCAAAAGCAACTGTCACAGACCATCACATATAATAATCTAAAATTTCTCTGAAATACATTTCTGAATTCGCCACATTAAACTGTGGGCATAGGAGAGGTGAGTAAGCTGAATAGAATGAAACTAGCCAATCACCCAGGACTTACAACTTGGGCGGCTTTTGTTCTCTATTGCCTCAACCTAAGCAATAATTCTCAGGAATTTATTAAATATAAATAAATACACAAACAAATAAATAATCATTTCCTTTGAAAAAATAACTTATCACCATTATAAAAATGGCTTTATGCATTTTATGTGAGACATAATACATTTTTAGTTTTTTGTAGCATTTGCATATTTACCATTCATGAGGGTCTCCAAATGGAACGATCAAAAATAACAAAGGGCTATAATATGTAAATTCTCTCAGCAATGAACTTTATAACAGAGCAGAACAATGTCAAGTCCAACTTCCTAGTTAGCAACGGCAAGAGAGACCTGATATTTTATTTTCATATTTAAAACCCTTTGGTTTAAGTTCTGTTCCCTCTTGACTAAATACCCCTTTGTACATTCCTCTTGAAAACAGGTGTTTGATGGAGAAGTGGTAGGAGACATCTGAGAAAGTTTAGGAGATGTCCAAACAAAAAGGGTAAAGAATGGGAATCTTAAGGGTTATTAAGTGAAGGAAACTTGAGTCTCTTACACAGCTTGGTCTAAAACTCATCCTACATTTCAGGAAAATGGGATGCGACATAATTCTAGGGACAGTTGCAGATTATTTTAAATAGCAATCTCAGGCAAGCAACATTTCCTACAGTAATATTAGCAGTAAAATACAAATAAACAGGCAACATAAGACAGAGATTGTTTCCAGATGGTGTATACCCACAACATAATTGCACCTACATTGATAGAAGATAAAAATAACATTTACTGAGCCACACATTGTTTTAAGTACTTTATGTTTACTGACTCACTTTAATTTTTAGGAAACTACACTACAGAGAAGTTAAATCATAGTTAGAAGAGACAGAAGGATCTGTTGTGTTCTCCCAGATCAACTCTTGACATTTCTCTTCTATGGCCTGCATTCCTTTAGGTTGACTTCTATGGATTTTATCTACCGAGACCTCTGCTATCTGCTTCTCTATATTCTGATTATATCTAGCCAGTGGGAGGCAACAGAAGGAGATGGGCGTGAAGAGAGGCTACTGCGTGATATTTGAGATTAGCTGCAATCTTCCATCTGAAGTCCCAACTTTGCTGGAAGGCTTCTGTCCTGCTGCTCTTACTGGATTCGTGTTAAAGCTCCCTCTATTTTGTCAGGTTTACAGGCGCTAATGTTTTCCAATTGTGGGCAGGCCCTGAGTGATGCCCCATCCTGTTGCTTCCTGACACATTGCCCACCATTATTTAGTCACCATCAACCTCTCTTCAGTTATTGCTATGGGTGTGCCACCTATTTTCTTGCCTAATAGGATAACAAAGAAATAAGATAAATCCTTTGTGATCTATGAACTATTGACTAAAAAAATTAAAAAATAGCATTGCTGTTTCTTCTTATTTTCCCAAACATCTGGGTATCCAAGAAAAAATGGGGTGCTCTACTTCTAGGAACAAAGAATAGTTCTGGAAGAAAAGGCCTCCACAAGTCCCTGAATTTTGAAGGTAAATGTTCAAAAGATAGTAATCCTGGAAATGTGTGTGGCAGCAGGCCCCTAAATCTGGGTGCCTAACCTCTGGTTTTCCTGTCATTTCAGTCTTTCTTAGTAGTTTACATGTAGATATTCTCTAGTTTAATGCATCCAGACCCATTTATACTACAAATAAGGAAAAAAAAACAAAGTAAATGTAGCCTGTAGTTGGGGAGATTTCCATTGTTAAAGACATTAAAAATACTGAAAACTCATTTTACTTTTGAAAATATTAAATAAGAGAGAGATCACTTAAAAGTCAATGTATCCAGTTGGGAGTAAAGCTCTCTTTGGATGGTTCTTAAAATGTGAAAGCCATTTGCTAAATTACTGGCATCCTACAAAATCAAAGCTACTATTTATCAATTTAGTTCCAAGTAAGTTTTTGACGGCACAATTCTATTTTCCTGAGCTGTGTATTTTAACTAACAAAATAAAATCAATCTTTTGTGAAATTTACTTGGTATTCATTGTTTATTTGATAAGAGTCATTGGCCATTTTATACATTTTTTTAAACTAATAAGAATACACCTCAGTTTAGTTTGCTAGTTTTTCAGGAGGCTAAGAATACTCATCCAAAAGTTTCCTGTGCAGTCCAGAAAGTTGTAAGAAGCCGCCTATACAGACACCGAATATATTTCACCACTACACTTGCAAATAACTATCATTTGCAAAAATAAGTTTTTATTTGGGTGTTATTTCTGGCAAAGCTTTAAGGCTATATTTTCAAAAAGCAAAACTCTAGGCCTTTAAAATTCTACTGGCATCCACCAACCCAAGCTGGACTCTCCTCTAGGTTTCCACAGAGCCTGAGAGAGAGATGACTTCATCTTAATCATTTTCTTGCCCACAGTCATGTAAGATAACTGAGATTTTTTTTTTTTCTTGCAGCATTATAAAATCTCTTGAAATGTGTGGAGAGAAAAACAAAAGAAAACAGAAACTGCAGGGAGTTGGCAGATTTGATTTTATGACTAGCACTGATTATCAGCTTCAGCCTGCTGGACCCTCCACACAGCCGTATACGCTTCAAACTTAATATTTTATTTTGTAACTAGAACACTTAACATCATATTATCGTCTCTAATGTGGATACTTTAGTTCAGATGATCTGTTACGAAGAAATTAAATTTGAAATTCTATTAGTGTATATATACATTTATATAAATAATTATTTTTTAATGTGTATTGTATTTTATTTTTTAATACCTTTATTGTAGTATGATTGCTTTACAATGTTGTGTTAGTTTCTGCTGCATAACAGTGAATCAGCTATATGTATACAGTGTGCTTTAAGTGTAGCTACCATGTCCTAGTTAATTCAGCACCTTCACTGTTTTTTTATACCATTAACCTTTCTATTAAAATACAGTAGGAACTAAAAACTATAAAAAATAAACACCTTACGTTCACAATTTCAACCAATACAGTCTATCTAGCTTCAAGAAACATACCTATAACATCTTGAAAAGAAGGCTTATGAAAACAAACACTAGGATATTTAAATGTTGGCTTGGCCAAAAAATTCGTTCGAGTTTTTCTGTAACATCTTACGGAAAAACCCGAACGAACTTTTTGCCCAGCCCAATACATTTGAAACATTCTAATCGAATTGATTCTATGAAACTTTGAAGAGCAACGATTTCTGAATTTAAATCTTTAAACAAAACCCTAACATTTTCACTACTACGAGTTATTACCTACTAAACTTGTATTTGCAATAAAACTAAAAACTCCAAGGATGTAAGAATTAAGTCACCAAAATATACAAATATTTTAGAACTATTAAACTTTTAAGGAAATGATAACTTTGAAAAGTAACATAGGTATAATATCAGATAAACTGAAGATTAAATTTATTAATTTTTAAATCTATATAGTATAGAGAGCAAAGTAATTATTTTTGAAAGAATTTTCCCCATACAAACCCCTTCCAAAAATGTGTACTTATTAATACAGATTTCACCTGATTTTTCTTATTCATATGCACATGGAAGAGATCAAAAAGCATATCATAAAATAATTTCAGAGCCCTACGAAAATCAATATTCCAAATTTGTACCAAAAAGTACCCAAAGTACCAAATTTGGTACCAAAAAAGTACCAAATTTGCAGGCAGTAACACGTTAAATTCAGAAATATTATATTGCTGTGGAAAATGTGACATTATAAATAAAGGTTTCATGGATAATGGGAGTTTAATTGTATATTTCAAATTCCAAATATAAAGGAATATTAATAATTGACCCAATCAATTCCAAATGAAGGTATATTTTTACCAAGTAATTCTCAGTTAATTTAGTAAGAAGTATTTCAAACGGTTTTAAAAAGAAATATTACTCTGAAGTATGAAAAAACATCTGAAATTTATACAAATGGATTAATAGATATATTATTTATTACTTTGTATCATAAGATACTATCTAACACAATTCCTTAAAGGGAAAATAAATTCCTTACGTTTCTGTAATGTAAGTAGAAAATCATTAGAGAAAAGGGGATCCAAGTTAAGTTACTTCTGCCTCTACATAGGTAATGCAAATTGAAGCCTGGGATGTAAAATGACCTTTACTATTTTAAGTTTTACTTCACGAGAGTAATAAAATATTCTACAAGGTTTCCTCCAATTGAATTTTGAACCTCACTGATGACTATGATTTAGAAGTAGTGTGGAGAATGAGAGAGTGTTGTAACTCATTTTTCTTTATTGTTACTCCATCTCTACTTGGGGGGTTAAGTTTGATACAGCTATTCCAATAAATAATCATAAAGGTATCAAAACAAAAATAGGCAAAATGTTAGTGTTTGATTTTCTTTATAAACTTTACAAAAAGCTTATTATTGATAACTAAACCACATTAATGACTAAAACACATGAGACAAATAAGTTGTGAGTGTTTTACCTTTTTTTTTAAATGAAACCATTGAAATCAGTCACCAATACAATAATCCAGGAAATGTAATTTAGCTGGCCACTCAATAATTAATCCTTCTTATTTTACGATTACAATCAAGTGGGAAAGAATTCTACTCCTGATAGTCTTACTTCACGTGCTAATATATTTTCCTCACAAAATGTTTTATTATAAAAAACAACATGGCAAAAATACAAAAAAAATGAGAGATAAATCATCCACAACTCTTAAGTCAACAAATACTAGTTAAGGAATTCCTGTGTGTATTTTATTTGCTAATATCTTTTCACCCTTATCATTTATCACTCGTAAATGTTTGTAATAATTATAGCAATTCTTGGGAAAAAAACCTCACTCTTAAATTTTAAAAATAAATTACTGAAGTGAACACAGTCTGAAACTAAAATATATTATTGTATTATATTGTTTATTTTCATTTGAAATGAAAATCTAAAAAGCCATCACATTTTTTGTGTGTTTCTGGCTGCCATTTTTAATACAGTAAATAATGAAATTTCCCAGCACATATATATTTTATTATAGTAAATGAATAAAACTGGCACCATTACTAGGCTAAATACATGTAATAGGTTTATATGTGGGGATTTTTTTTTACATAAATCAGCTATTAATTCACACATAGGTTACTTCTTAAAAAAAAAAGTCAATTCTTCTACTAAATATGGAATTAGTCTCTCAAGTTTCTCTGATTCTAAGGGGATGGGTTGTCCCTACTGTTATTTTATTTTTGTTTAAAATTAACTTCTTAAGACTGTTTAGGTCTTATAATAAAAATTATGTTATTATAAATTCCAACACTGTGATGAAGGGTCTATGTTTTCAAACACAGACAAACAAGGTAATGTTTAAAATATGTTTTTCAGTTTATTAGTGGCGATCAGCTTACTGTGTGCCAACATAATGGTTTCCATTGATAATTACTGTAAAAAAGATTAAAATTTTAAATACTTGGTAAAGGCTTTTTAACCCAAATGAAAGTTTTAGCACTGTCATGTATTACATTTGATGCTTTTCCTTTTCAAATCAACAATAAATAAAGATATTTACGGAGAAATGGAAACTATTTCAGTATTTATTTGCATTCTTCCTTCCATCCATTGCTGACTTTCCAAGATAAAGCGCCTTGAT
The DNA here is from genome assembly GCF_000442215.2 of Lipotes vexillifer. NCBI lineage: Eukaryota > Metazoa > Chordata > Mammalia > Artiodactyla > Lipotidae > Lipotes > Lipotes vexillifer. The sequence continues at coordinate 109,211 of NW_006790533.1, read as the reverse complement.
TCTAAATGAGTTGCTGCTCTTGACTTTTGAGCATAATCATTTGAGAACACTCATGTAGGTCAATGGTACTTAGCAGCTTTTTTTTTATCTCAGGTCATCGTTTAAAAATGTGCACACCTAAAATTAATCTACCACTCCAAGAAAAAGACTGAAAATGGTACTTTTTAAATTCCATAGGTTCAAGGCCCTTAATTTCTTCAGTACTGTCCTATAATCATCTATATCCAAAAGACTGTATTTTAAATTCTAAAGCAAATGCTAAAAAGTCATCATCCAGCAACACAGAGATGAATAATAAAGTAACTTTTTTTCTTTCAGAAAACATGACGATAGAAATATCAAGAAAAAAGTGTAATAGAATTCTAGAGTTAGGGTAGGTACGACATTACTCTGTATTTTAATTTCTAGCATATTAACATAATACTTGTGTATCATTCTGCAGAGCCAGGCATACAGACAGACATAATTTGACAACAGGTATTTTGTGATCTTGTAGCTATAATAAAATGTTTACAATTTTACAAGAATCTGATTCAAAGCCTTGTAAAATCACTACCCCCGAATCACTCCCTTCCTTTTTGATATAATTTTGATTTTTATAAAATTAATTAATTTGAATATAAAATACTTACATATTTATACTGTATATTAGCTGCATAAAAACTAAAGTTAGATTGATTAATCTATTTTGGTGATATTAACTGAAAGTAGGCAGTATTATACTTATTACTACATTGCTTGGTGAACAATCAAAAGTAACTGAAGCTAAGTAATTCACACTATTTATAGACATTTTTTCAGAATCACCTGTTTTCTATAGATTGTTTTAAGTACAGTTGTAAAGTTTTGATTTTTAAGAGTTCCTTTGAAGGCATGGCAGAGGTTGGTTTTGCTAATAATGCTGGAAAGCACAGCAGGTTCAAAGTTGCAAATATGCTTAACACATATTAAAAAAAAGTGTGATTTTCTATTAAACTTCGTTGTTTTCAATTGTCAGTAAACTATAGTGGAAGCCTAAAGTCCATAAATATTTGCTTCTAGACCCTTAAATTTCTTGAGTTTGTATATGCGTGTGTTCATGTGTGTTTGGGAAGGGGAACACATGTAAATGTACACTGGAAAATGTTACATATTATAGTTTTAGCATCAGTACCGTGGATAAATATTGGGGTTGTTTTCCAGGACTTAAAATTCCATTAGAATTTCACACAGTCATACACACATACACATACTCATACAACCTGGGTATGAGATGCAAGGATACAGAATTTTGGTTCCGACTTTGCCCTGGGTTTATGTATTACATTTACTCTCAACTAGAAATACACAGAAATTATAAACTGCCTAACAAAATATAAATGGTCTCTATAATGCATGATGTGAGTTTTGTCTAATACAATTTTAAAATTTCAAGAGTGCAGAAGTTATTTTAATATAATTTTTTGGAAATACTGAAACAATAAAACTATGCTATAAGTAATGAGAGATATATGTGTTAACAATATACCAAAATTACACTGACTTTGTAGTTTGCTTTAGTTTCTGCTAGCTCAAGATGCCCTTATAATAATATGAAATGAAATAACTGTGAACATAAATTATAGAAGACCAAATACAATATCATTCCAGGAAACAGCTACCTTGAATTTAAATCTAGCTAAAGACCTAACAAATGTTAATTAACTAAAATATTGAATTTGGCTAATTAAATTTTATTTTCCAAGAGTATTCAGATATTTAACCAGAAACTACTGTTATATTTCTTTTTAGATAGCCAAGAGTTCTTTCAAAATATCCCATCAAAGAAAATGTTCATTCTAACTCCCCAGTGATTCTACCCTTGGTGATGGCTAATTGTATTTCCCGCTCAAGATGTAATCTATTAATACTTTATGTAGCTGATGAAAACTTTTGTTTGTTTTTCCAGGACTTTAATTACCAGCTTCAACATGAAAAAATAAACGTATTTTGCTATATGGTTATTTCCCACCAAAGGAGGGTAGCACTGTTAATATAACCAATATTCTTAAGAAAGTTGTTATTAAAATAATTGAAGGGAACCAGTTCTTAGATCCCACTTTCCTTATTTCTCCTCAACCAAAATAACATATGCCTATATGAAAATTCAATTTGCCCTATGAAACTTAGGTGCATTGGTTCAGTTGAGGAAGCATATGAAACAATCCATCACATAGGTTTCTCACTGCAGAAAGTAAAATGAACAGTAAGAGCTTCTGGTAATTGCTAAAGTGCCGCTGACCAAACTGACTTCGGATCCTCTTATCCCAGAAAAGTTATATTGATATCAAATGCTAACTCTATAAAATGATCTCATTCTAAAATTGACTTTTTTTTTTTCTAATGAAGATGGAAACCTTGCTATGATTAACCTTTTAACTCTCTGTCTGAAGGGTGTTTCACTTATGGTTAGTAAAAAAACCATTAAAATGAGTGATACTGCTGGCAAATTTCTTGGATATAAGCTAATTTGTGATGGGGCATTAGAAGTTCACCCGACCTTGGAATGTAAAAGTCAGATTTTAAGTCTGTGATAGAAGAATCCATCCCATACCAACGCTTAAAAATAACTGATACCATTGCTGCAAAAGAACATGAAATATGCGGCTCATTCATTGTCATTCATGTGGGATCTTACCTAAAGCATTATAAAGGATAGACATTTTTTCAATCTTTCAAACCAATATCTGGAATTATCTTCCAGGACTGTTAAACCAATTCCACAAAGAAAGAAAATATGTAAATATTATATTAAACAAACGACAGCTTACGAAAAGACGGAACGCAGGCTGCACTATAGCTACAGAAGAAAACTCACAACCTCCTTAATTATAAAGCAGCTTTTAACAATTTCATCAGGATACGGATAGGTCAGGGCTTTGATGAGTTGCCTGCAAAACTTCAGTTTCTCTGGACTGCTAAAATTTAGTTGGCAGCCTCTGCCTTCAGGCATCCTCATTCAGTAAGATTCCCCTTTTTGCGTGGCGGCTCAAGTTATCCCCACGTAGGTCTGTGCCTCCTGCGCACACCCTCCAGTACCAGCGCTACCCGGGTTGCTGTTTGTTTCCCAGTACTTGTTTCCGATAATACTCACCTGGAGGAGAATTTTACTTTCCACTTTAAAAACTTAGATTTTCTTTTTGCTTAGCATCACATAAATACAACTACTATTAAGAATCGTCTTTCTTTAAGGGTCTGAGCATGTATTTAGTTAAAATTCTCTGACATTCCTTAAAATCCTCTGAATTCCTAGACTGTCTTCTTCCCCAAGAAAGGGAAATTTTTACCATTTGGAATAGGGTGCTATTTAAAGAACTCTGAAATCAGAATTTAAAAAAAAAAAAACGAAAACTTTTTTCTCATATGCTCTGCCAAGTTCCATTGCAAGTTCCAACTATTGTGCAATAATTTGGAAATCCAGTTAACGATGGGAAAAATCTAGCCGCTCAGTCGGGAACTTGCAATGGAAAAGTCAAGGAACGGCACCCGCACGCACGGCCAGCGGACGCTGCATCCCAGGGTGCAATCCTCTCCCCATCGCTCAGATGGAAGGTCACGCTTCGCAATCGATTTCACATACTTGTCACTTGTCCTTTTTTCTCAACGCTCTGGTAAACTAGTTTGAATCTTGGAGAGCTTAACGCAGTTGGCTGAGTGCTGCGCTCGGAGAAACACGTGCCCCCAAAATAAAAGGACCAAAGCAGCCTCGCCGAATTTGGCGGCGAGGAGCCAGGGAGGAAAGACCTGTACCACAACGACCGCCGCCTCACTCTAGTGCGAGAATCTTCCCAGTCATCTCTCCGGCCCCTTTCGCCGAGGGTGCCCGGCGCGCCCTTACCTGAGCTATCGCTTTTCCTCTTGCCGCCACTTCTCTTCTCCGCCTCCGCGGGTGACAGCGCCTGGCGGCCGTAGTCCCCTGGCGGGCACGCGGCCCCGGTCGGGGTACTGGAGCCCAAGCTGGAAGAGTTGGAACACAGGACCGGCGGGCTGCTTCCCAGCTCCGGGGGCCCTCCCGAGTCCGGCTGGAGGCAGAGGCTGTGCCGAGCCGCGCTTGGCGGGGAGGACATCTGCGGGAGGTGCCAGTTGGTTTGCAGAGCCTGGTGCTGCTGCTGCTGGTGGTGGTGGTGGTGATGGTGGTGGTGGTGGTGGTGCCCCCTGTGATGCTGGCTGGCAAACATGCCCTCCTCGTTGGGGTATCCCGCGATTATGCAAGACGAGGAAGAAGTGGAGAGCTCGGGATAGGACATATGGTCAGATCTTCCATGGAGGGCGAGAGAGGACTGGGAGAACGGGTGCAAGCCTTGCGCGGTGGCGTGAGGGCTGCGCAGGCAGCCAAAGAGCGGGTGTTCCATAGCATGCAAGTCTCGGGTTCCAGGCAGAAGACTTCACGACGGTTCCAAACGCCACCACCCTCTGTTACTTTTCCCTGGAAACCGTGTGACTTTTCCCCCTCCCAAAGCAATAGCCGCCCGCGTTTCAGCAGAGCTCGGATAATCCCCGTCCTGAGCCCTAGCGGCCAGCCTCCTTTACATATAAACACTCGGACCTGGAGGAGCTTCCCTCCGAGCTACTCAGATGTTAAGAGTAGGAGAGGTTGAAGCCAAAAGAAGGTGGTCCCAGAGAACTGCTTTCAAGGGGAAACGGCTCTGAGAGGTTATAAATAGAGTGTAACGTGAGCTGGGGGCTGGCTTAGGAGCCCAGTGCTGACCACATGCGAACTCCCTCCAAAACTCCGGCTCAGTCCGCGCCATGCGCTCGCAGTTCCACTTCCTATCGCCGGCTGGACGCACGCAGCGCGCCCACGCCCGCCCGCCCCTGCCAGCAGCCGGGACTGCAAGCGGCGCGCCTGGCGCCTAAACCCGAGCCCCGGCGGGCAGCGGCTCCCTTTCCCACTCCGCCGGCCAGGCCGCGCCGCAGCGCCCGCCAGCCCCAAACCCCGCACCCAGTGTCCGACCTGCTCACTGCTCTCATGAAAGGTGTCTTGTCAGTGCCCCTTGGGCACTGTCACCTGCAGGAAAGCTTGGGCTGCGCCTGTGGAGGAGCACAAAAGGAGCACTAGGATTAAAAGACCAGAGCTAGTTTGGCGCGCGCTCAGATAAGTTTCTCAAACTTCACATCAACTCGTGCCCTGGGTGCAGGGGGCACTCCTAGCTTTTTACAGCCGGTGTCTGTGGGTGGGTTGTTAATGGGCTGGGACGTCAGATCCGAGGATGCAGGGAAGTGACCCACGAGCAAAGAAAGGGCTTTTCGGTGCTGCAAGGAATGAGACCTGGTAGGGTGGTAGAAGGCATGGGGCGGTGACAGTTGCAGATGTCCTGACTCTGGCATCCTCACCTGCGGTGCCAGGTGGGGTCTTTTCCTCTGCTTTCCGCAAATGTCCTCCCTCCCGATTTCCTAGTCCCACTCCATTTCCTAGCCACTTGTCCACCAAGAAGAACTTTTCCTGGATCAGGAGTATTCCGAAGCGATTACGTCCCGGTCACAAGTGAAGTGTATATTGCACGCACATTTCCAGTCTTTTCCCTCAGGAGCCAGCCCACGTCCCCTTGTTTTCCTCCAGAAACCCATCTCTCTTCCGCTCAAAGATAAATCAGCTAATGGTACCCCTCCCCCCCCCCGCCATGGTTCCATTTACTGAAAAAATATTGCACTTCGGTATCCCTTAAAGTTCGGGTCTCCCTGGTTACAATCTTGCATCATAGAAAATGAATTAGAAAACTTTCCACCAGTAAATTAATGCGAGCGGCGGCTGGGCTTTGATACCGTCACATGCTTGAGGGACGACACCGTCTGCTGGGGGCCAAGTCGTTTACACAAGGTAAGCACGCCGCCCGCTCATAATGAGCTGCAGGAACAGTCGCATCATTCCTGGGACGTGTCGCATCAGGAGAATATCGGCGCTCACCTATCCCGCCCGGGACCCCAAATGTGCCACCAGCAGCGTCGCCCTGTTATTTTCATTGTCTCAGGTGTCCAGAGGACGGGGACCAGGTCTTTGAAGTTGTTAATGGGATTAATGGGTACAGCAAACTGGGCCAGACATCTGGTTTGAATTAGGAAAAAGTATTGATTAATCTTTGAGAAATGTCACCAAGGCAGAACCTTTTCCCTAGCCCCGTCCCTCAGGCTTCAGCCTGACCATCTCCGTTCTCTTTTAAGTTGTCCTGTAGAATAGTGGCTTTGCAATAAACCTTTACATCCGTGTGAAAGTTCGAATTGTTTTCCAGTGCTCAGAGGTGGGATAGGGTGGGGGTGATCAGGAATTCTGAGATTTGTAAGCGCTGCTTTCTTTAACGGAAATTGAGCCCTATTTTGAGGGAAATTAGTTTTGCAGACTTCGTTAAAAAAAAAAAAAAAGCTAAAACTTTTGTTCACCAGCTGCTCAAGTTTTCAGTCTGGGTCTGAGCTGGAACCTGCTGCAAGCGTTTGACGGTAAGGCTTTCTTTGCCGATATGTTTTGGGAATCTAATATTGTTTTAGATTTCGAAAGGGGGTGTTCTTCACGTTGCACGCTTCTAAGGGTTTTAAGCGCTCGCAGGATGGCGTCCAGGGCTTAGATCTTAAGAATGTTTCTTCCTGCCACTCCCCATGCCCTTGGCTCTTTAAGGATAAAAAAGGAGGGGATATATTCTTCTAATACAGTCGGAATATTTTTTGAATTTTCATTGTGTTTATGGTTTCAATATGTGCTCTGATATTAAAAGTTAAAGTACAAAGAGCAGCACTAAACTTCCCAACCTCGGGTAGTTCCTCTACGGATCCTGGGTGAAAGCACTAAAGGCTTTATCCAAAGAAAAATTTAGGCAACCACCTCCATAAAGTCACCAGAAATATTTATATAATACTGTCTACTAAAAGTATTGTGGAAAATGTCAGACAAGACTAATTAAAGATACACTTGATTTGCACACATCAATAAAAAAACATCCATAAAGGTCCTTTTGGTTTGCATTACAGTGGTTTAGAGGGAGAGACACGAGAAATGAATGGATTTGAATTTAACCAGTGTGTTGCAGGTAACCAGCAACTAGCAAACACATAGAAATTTTCCTCTCCAGGAGCTGCCACTTCTCCTTGAACCTGCCTTGTGACTGTGCTGGCTTTTTTTCTCACTGTGTTAGATGTTAATGACATGTCCAGAAATTTCTCTACAACCTGTCTCAGTCAGTCAGCTGAGTGTGGGGCTAAAAGTCTGGTGAAGAAAAATTAGAAAAGATTAGAAAAGAAAGGAGTCTCTCTGAAAGGCACACAGTTAAAAGAAAGCTAGCAGAAAAGGTCTTTTTAAATGTATACCCAAAACATATATCAGGAAACTTGATGTCTAACAGAATGTATAATATAAGGAAAATGTTACTTGGAAGAGAAAAAGTGTGATTCAAAGGAAAAAAATGTAAAAAAAGGAGGTCTTGATGCATTCCAGAATTAAATATGACTGGTTTGTTTTCTCTGAATTTCTAAATATATACTAATTATTCCATAAAGTTTTTTGTCAGAAGTTTCATTTCTTAGAATATTTGGAAAAATATAAAATATTAACTTTTATTTTCTAGGCCATAGAGAATTTTTTAAAAAATGCAATAATAACAGGAAAACTCCCTAGCATTTTCTATAATAGCTACATCAATGTCTACATCTATAAAACCCAATGTTGAAAGATGCCTTTTTACCTCAAATGGCTAATTTCATGGAGAATGGTAAAAATTACCAAATTTATTAGAGAATTTCTATAGCATTCATTTTAAACTATATATAGCATAGTATTTACCATATATTTACAATATACTTGAATTTCTGTGAAAAATGTTTCATTAATAATATTTTATGCAAGATTTTGATATCAAGCAGCACATTATAACAAGAGGCTGAATATATGAAAAGTGTAAGCTGCTCATCTTTTGTAGAAAACATGATCAAAATTATTTTAAACATGTGCTAAGCTCTTTAAACTTGATAAATGTGTATTATCTATGATTCCTTCTGCTTAATGAAATGATATTCAATAGTAAAGGCAGAGGTATTTTTTAATTAGTATTTTAAGGGGAAAAGAACTTAAATTAAGCAAGCTGAAAAATTTATGTTTAAATTCTAAGACTCATGACGATTCTTTTAAGAGTCGCCGTTCTTCTGTAAGTTTGTGACATGAGATATGATGGGAATAAAAATATTTTAAATTAAAAATCATCTTTAGCTACAGATATTATACAACTTTATTTTGAATTTTACCTGCTAGATAAAATTGCCTTGGTAACATATAGTCATGATATATGAATTTAAGTACGGAAGATTATGTTGAAACCAGAATTTGTCTCTGAAAGTTTTGTTGAGAGTATAAATATTATTTCTGCTACACTTCTCCAAGAAATAAAGTCAGTTATTTTGAAATAAAGAATTTTGAAAATATATTAAAAGATGCTAAATACTCAATGGTAATTTATGTGATTTATGATGCGCTCCATTTTACAAAACTTAAGAATTGCCTTTCTCCAGGAATTATGAACTATAAAATTTAAGGAAAAATGTGGCTATTGCATGTTATTTAGTGATTCTATATATTTTATTGATTTTTAAAATAAATTACTATTTTTACATAATAATTGGTGCTTTCACAATAAAATCTGCTATCCTTCTACATATACTAGAAGATATGAATACCTATTCATTACTCTGAAAAGTATAAAATAATATTCAGCATATTTTGTTTTTCTAATTTCTATCTCTTCCTACATTTAGATTTATGATTTCTTTTATAAATTGGTGGTTTTCTTCAAGTGCCATATAGTAAATAATGTGCTGAAAACTAGCATGAAATATAGATTATGACTGATAATATTAAATTTATGATTTAATTAAAAATTCAAAATATATGCAATCTTTCCTAATTCCAGTTGCTTTCCACATACATCTCATGAAGTTCTAATGATATTTTTTTTTGCGGGGGTGTTCAAATTAGGAAGACAATGACTACCTCTCAAATTTCAAAAACTTCTAACTGAACTTCCTTTTGTCCACATGTCTTAAATCCAGAATTATTCAACAGAATTACTTTAAAATGATGCATATGAGGAATAATTACATTCAGTTCTTACATCTTCATTTGCACTCAACTTGTATGTTATTTTTATTGATAAAGTATGCATCTTAAATTTTTATAGTTGAAAATTGCCTCCTTTACATATCTAAGATGTAGAGGCACACTAAAGCAAGACAGTTCCATAATGAAATGCTATTTATTACATTATATATTCTATACCATCAAACACATAAGCATTAAATTTCTATCCATATTTTATGGGAAATAGACCATTTCTCCCATGTCATAAAAAGCAATGTTATACTTTTAAGCAGACTGAATTTAGAACAAGTTCATAAATCTTGGGAAAGAAAAATTCAATCAAAACTAAAGAGGGGAATTTTAGGTAAAACCTTAGTCTTCTGTTTTAAGTCTTCCAACTTGAAGAGGTTAACATGACTAATATAATTTTGACACTAAGGTAGGTTTTTCTTATGTGTTTTTATTTTTCATACTTCATCAATTTGTAGCATGTTTTATTCTTAAAGTATCTCTTTCATTGTGAGCCTGGGTTTATGATTTGTATCACTAAAAACCTCTGTGTTTTAGTTGTGCTGGTATAGCTTCCCCAAAATATTTAACTGCACACTACAATTTATATAATTCAGACTCAGCAAAGAAAGACCAGCTGCCTTTGATATCAACATTTTTGTTTATAGGAATAAAGGGAAAATTTTTTGCTTACCAAATAAAATAGAAAGTGAAGGCCAAATACAAGATGTCTTATAACAAAATATTTTTAAGAGTTTAATATTATATTAGTACTTTGATTCAGCTCAGATTTGTAAAAGATTTTGAGAAACGATCTGGAGTAATTTTATATAAGGTAATGGACATATAAAAATGGATCAAAACAAGAATGAAAATGACTAAATGACAAATATCTGCTTATGCCTCAGTTGACCAAAGAAATTAGAAGGACGATCAAAGGACAGATTAGGTCAAAGGAAAACCAGAAGAAAGTATTTAACAGGGGGAAAGGCAGAGAAATAAGATAAGCTTAAATATGCAGAAAGTAATTCTATATTTGTAATTCATAAGCCATGTAAACTTATAATAATGGTAAAAGGGTCCCAGGAACATGTTTTAGTTTAACTGGAATTTAAAAAATAAGTAATCAGAAAGGTTTATGTTTAAACATATATATGGCATTTATATTTTTGACAAAAGTAATAAAAACAAAATACTGTTTGAGAAACAGTTTCAAGTAATCACATGTGCATAATGTGAAATGTAGGTACAAATGTGGTCAATGCCTAGAAATGTGCAAGCTACTGAATGTTTGAGGTTCTGAATAATTGTTGACTTCTCGGCTTACAAATCTGTAACCTGATACTCAGTGTAGTCAATTGTTTTTCTAAATTTTATTTATTTTTAAAGGATGATTTTTGCTAAGTTGGGGTACTAGTATTTGGGAAGGGAATAGCTGGTTTTCAACAGCTTTCAGTGACTGAGGGGGATAAAGAAAAGTATTGGGCTAACTGCATCCTAGAGTACTTCAAAGTACAAGGGAATCCCGGTAGAATAAATCACTAACCAGAACTCAGAAGGAATATCAGCTGTGATTCCTCCTACCATCAGCTAACAGTTTTTGTTTTTACTAACAAGGAGACCTGTGATCAAAGTAAAGCTTTCTCCATACTACATGAGTGTATGAGTACCAGTTGAAACCTCTTCAACACAGAGTGGCTATAAAAGATACCCCCTGCTTGGCAAATTCATTCTGCATGAAACTTGCCTTATTACCTCAGAATTGCAGTTATCACTTTTGTCAAATTTCATATTTCTAAAGACTAATTCTTGAGGGCATAAGTAACTAATGGACAGGAAAACAGTCATGACTGAAAAAGTCCAAACAATCTTGGAATACTTTACGATAAAATACAGTAAATCTTACTACTGATCTTGAAAGCGGGCTGCATGAGTAGTGGGAACCCTAACATTTCTTTTCTTTAATCTAGAGCACCTGTAGCAATCTACAGCAGTATTTCTGCACATACCTTATTTAAGATGACTACATGTGCTGGTTTCAGTAGGTGTCTGTGAAGACATACTCAAAGTCAATTTAAATAAATTTTACCCATTATCGAATACAATAACACCTCCACTTACTGCAAACAGCTTTAAGAATATTTATATAGAGAAATAAAAATAGCTCAATTATGACTTTCTAGGATAACTGTTACTTTCTTTTTTTCATAACAAGTTACCATCTGTGGGCCAGTAGTCCCTGTCAGTTGCTTATGAGATGCTTGGATTCCTCCAAGTTTTGTTCTTAGTCACCTCTTGTATCCTGCATTATGCAGTTAATGATGTGATTTGATCAGAGTAAAAAGCTGAGTCGCTTTGGATTATTAAGATCAGATTTTCCAAAGTACATGGCCTACCACCATCTGATAGACCCTGCCAAGGCAGATGGCTCAGGCCCAGGTGGCATCACTTGGAATTCTTCTTCCGGGTCCAAAGATAAGCACATAACTATGAAATCCCACAAAAATCGTCACTGTTGCATGTGTGGTGACAAAGCTAAATGGGTATCTTTTAAAAAGATACAAAGATGCACATAGAAGCTTCTACGTGCTGTAAATCTGAGGTTGTTGAATTAGATGTTGGTGTTCCTCTTTCTGTAATAATACTAAAGACTTGCCAATCCATGTGTAGTTCTGTTATGCAGATATTATTTTTCTTAAATAGTTAGCAGGTGTTAAATCATTATTATGTGGCATTTGTGACCAAATATAACCTAGTCATGGCTAAAACAAACAAAAAAAATGGGTTAGGTTCCTTGCACTGTAGTAGCAATTCCAGTGACCCAAAATTGCTAAATCTCAACTTCACCTTAACAAGTCGCATGTCATTCTCTCTCTGAACTGCATCATTGCCAATCCAGTTTCTCCAGTAAGAAGTAGGAACTCACCCTCGACAAGCCCCTCCATTCTCACCATCCGGTATGCAATCAGTCATTAGGTAGAGTAGTTCCGACTATACCGCTTTAATGTTCATTAACTTCATCCTTCTCTCCATCACCAATGCCATTACCTTACTGGGGGGCCTCACTGTTCTTAGTTGGATGACACGGGACTCTCCATTGCAATCTACTTGCCTAGAGCATCACCCCATCTCCAGAAGCAGGAGGGAAAATGGTTTTGAATCTTAGCTCTATCATTTTCTGACTCTGTGAGTGCATTCACTTGTTAACTCAAAAGAATATTACAATGAATAAATTCAACAATGTTGTGAGTGTGCCTAATACAATGCCTAACATAAACTTAATAAACATGGAATAGATTTAAGTTAAATCTAGAGCTGTGCTGTTAAATACAGCCTCATGTGGTTGTTGAGCATTTGAAATGTGACCAGTCTAAATTAAGATATGCTTTAAGATTAAAATGCACATCAGATTTCAAAGACTTCAAGTGAAATTAATAACCTTTTATACTGATTACATGTTAAAATGATATTTGATGGATATACTGGCCTAGATAAAGTACATTATTAAAAATCAATTTTCTTTTTCTTGTTTTTAATATAGCTACTAGAATATTTAAAATTACAAATGTGGCTTATATAATATTTCTCTTGGACAGTGCTGATCTAGAGGATGTAATTTAACTTTTTCTTTGTTTTATTCTCTCCCTCACAAATAGGTACCAAATTACATATAGATCTGTCAGAATGATGTAAGACCTGAAATCTCTCTGTAAGTTGATCTTCCTGACCCCATGATTAGGAGCTTCACAATGTGGTACCACACCTGGAAATCTCCAGAAGGAGATCTCAAGGAAACACAGGAAATCCCTGGAGTGGCAAAACATCCGACTTGAAGACATTCAATTATTTCTCTGTGCATCAGGAGCATCACTGTTAATTAACTATTGATATGCTTGAAAGAGTTTGTTTAGCAATAGCCCTTGCAGAAAAAAAAAGAGCCATGTATTATTCATGATGAACTAGACAATGCTGCCACAATGAGTTAACTTCTACATCTTATTCGCTTGGCAAAAGTTTAGTTCTTATTCCTGCAAATTTTGATGCAAGATGGTTGGCTCTCCACGCAGATACTGACCTTGTGAAATAGTCATCTCAACATGTTCCTCCATAACAAAACTCCACAGCAGGGGAAGATGGAAGTGGAGGGTCACACACCTGGTCTTATATACTTTGATGCAAAGGTGATACATGTCATTTTAACTTACAGCTTGTAGGCCAGAACAAAGCCTAATATACCTGCAAGGGGTCTGGAAAATATTCTGAAGCACATGGCTGTTTGGTGAGCAGTAAATGTTTCTGCCACACCAGGCTTTGGCAGACTTCAAATTTATTCCTAATAGGCCTAATATACACCACTAACTGTATATCCCTTGAGTCTTCCTGGAATATTTTGTTAATGTTTTTCTAGCACAGTGTCTGGCACAAAGTATTCGATAAACATACTCAGCAGAACTCTTAGATCCATAAGTAGCTGCTATATCATATCAGGAAAACCCATGTAGCTGCTATATCATATCAGGAAAGTGTAACTGCAACTCTAACTGCAATGGAAATTAACAGATAAAATGCTCAGCCCAGCTTCAATTTTGTTTTGTTTTTGATTTTTGTAGTTTTTGCTTTGTTTCTTTGCTCCAGAGCAGAAGTTCATACCTGATTGTCACTGGACTTAGAACAATACTCGTGTAGAACAATAGTTGTGTCCACACACAATGAGAGTGGTTCAAATTCTTTGGGGAATTTGTCTTCAAGTATCTGAAGCCAGGTTGGGACGCCAGTCTCTATGTGTAAATTAGGTTCATTCCCTTTCAGATGTTGTATTTTATTTTCAATCAATACTGTCCATTCTGTAACGGTTCACTGCATAGACTTGAAGATGACATTTTGGGCTGTGTCTTGTATTTGTCACTTACTAGCATTTTGTGGCCAGGTTAATTAACTTTTTGTGTCTAGATTTTCTCATTTCTAAATAAAAATGTTTATTTCTATAATTTCATGCTGACAAACTAGCAAGTCAATCTAAGTCTAGTAAGTGTGTGTGTATATCAGTGATAGATATTGTTATCATAATGATAATTTTCATTATCATCTATCCTAAAGATCTTACTCTATCTAAAAAGAAGTCCCTGTAAAAAATTTTGGAAAGTATTTACTTATATATATTTATTCATTCCACTATTTCCCCAATTAACATTCTAATATCTTAAAACATCTTGTCCTAAGACAAGATTCCATAAATGTTTGTTGAATGAGTAAATGATATACTAACGATAAATGTAACTCTATTCTCAGCATTTTGTACATAATGATCATACATTTAGGTTACACACATTTCACTTGACTTTTTTACTTGCTTCAAAATATGATTGTAAAAACCCTCTCAGCATATAAAACCTAGAAATTGGGGTGAGTGACAAAAACTCTTCAGTATGGCCAAAAGGACTATTAAGTTCTAAGGAAGAAGCTAACTAACATTGCTTAACTATAGTACTTTGGAATAAATTTATAGTAGCATTTGGCACATTTTATTTTAGGTTTTACTGGATCTAGGCTTTGGTTTAAAGGTAATGAACATTTATTAATAGCAGATGTTTAGTGGGATAACAAATGAGTCGACTAATCCTACCTTCCATTCTGTTGAAATATGCAACCCCTTGAATTCCAGACAATTAAGACATTTTAACGGTGAAACAAAATACCCCCAAACAAGTAACATTTTAGAACTTAAGATTTAACATCTATGTATATAACTTATGCTTCATTTATATATTGTGTATATGAATTAAGCTAAAAGTAAGCTAATTGTTACATAGGTAATGTTCAGAACTCGCTACATCTATGCCTGAATAATCTGAGATAGCCATATTAGATAAACATGAACCTACATTTTATTATGCCGAGTAAAATTTCTATTATTTTAGAATTGAAACTCTTCCTAGTTCCAGAAAGTTTTTCTGGTGATTTACAGTAGAACTTGATATAACAAAATAATTTAACACAAAGAAAGGAAAACCTCCTAGACCAGTCATTTCAGAACCCTAATTATCAGAAGGACCCTCTTTTTTCTTTTACAAAAGAAATTCATTATAGAACCAACTGTGTGAAGTTAACAGACAGAAGCAGAGCAGTTATGATGGACTCAGGTAAAGGAAATCTGGTAGCACATGCCTAGTGTTTTGCCTTCTCCTCACCTACCACAGGTTTGTGGGTAGTACCTACAAAGAAACAAAGGAGCTAGGGACACAACCTGAAAAACACTAATCTCACTAATATATACAATCCACCCAGTAAAATGGCCCCTGAAATGCCATACCTGTGTTTTCCTGGTTCATTGACTTATTTGATAGGCACACTCCTGGGGTAAATATTTGAACCACATTATTTTCTTTTATTTCTGTCTTCAAGTGTCTAGTCATCAGTTCCTTCAGATTTTCTATTTTAAAAAAATATATAAAGTTAGATTGTCAAACTTTATGACTGTAGAAATACTTTTAGTGGTGAAAATTTTAATGTAATAACCCTATATTTATCGAGTCAAAATTAGAGGAAAAAAATCTATATGAGGAACATCTCCATAAGATCTGAATAGCGCAGTGTTACGTAACAGAATCCAAAAAAGGACCTAATCCGTACAGAATTCAGTGCCAAAAAAACAGATTGCCAGACAGAAAAGGGGGTAAATGACACAAACTTCTAAATTATCAAAGAAAAAATACATATGATCAAGAAATATAAAAATATTGCAAGCTACTTGTAATGAAAATGCAAGGTAAAGATGATAGCATTTTCCTTCTACCAAACTGACAAAGTTTAAGAAACAAGTTACCATGACAAGGATTTAGGAAAATAATAAATCTCAAACACTACTGGTAAGAGTGTAGTTAAAACAGATTACCAAGACAAAATCAGCAGTAAATGTTAACTTTTGATTCAATAATTTCAGATGAATATATTCAAAGGAAATAATCAGATATATCAAAAAGTTTGTATATAATCAATTGTCTGAAGTGATATTCATTGTATTGAAAATGTACATCTAAAAATAAAATTGATTAAATGCTTTATGATAAATCATTATGATATAGTGCAACTATTAAAAATCATGTTCTAAACTAATAAGAATATAGAATTATGATATAATTCTAATAAAAAAAGCAGACTACAAACATATGTAAAAGATGATCCAAAAACAACCATATCATACATCTTTGGTTTGTATATATTATATATTTGTCATGTATATTATATATACACAAATATATGATATCAATAGATATACTCAAAATGACAGCAGTTTAATGAATGTTATCTCTGGTTGGTGAGATTAGTAGATATTTGTATTATTTCTTCAGATGTTTCAAAGTTGTTTTTTAATTTTATAATGAAGCTATGTCACTTTTACAATCAAGAAAACAACATTATTATTTCTATACAATTAAAAGATGTCCTGTGAATAGAAAAAGTCTGCGGTTTGAATAAACTTTTTACATGTTAAATAGTTCCATCATGTATAGAAATAATCATCATATAATTATTGACTGACTAGCAGCTTGTGTCAAATACAGTGATTATCTTTGTTATACCTTTCCCTTAGAAACTATTGTTCCTCTTTCTAAATAGCAAACATCAGTCTAAAACTGTATTATTATGCTATCTCCAATTCAGAGCTACTAATCTGAATTGACTCAAATGTGAAAAGATTCAGTTGTCTGCCCGTACAGTATGGTGCAGCATATGGAGTGCACTACACCTAAGACTGAGAGTTTACACTGGCTGCATGACAGTGTCTGGAGTATAAACTAAGGTGTTGTCTTGGACAAATATAGTCCTTAATGGTTTGAGTTACTGTAAATTTGAAACCAATTCTCCCATGTGTGAAAGTAGAGATTGAGCAAGGGTTGTTTTTTTTTTTTTGGCAATGGCAAGGTTTAATATTTAGTGGGGGTCAGAACAGTAGAAGGTGTTCTCATATTAATGTATGACAAGGAAAAGTTCAGTGTATCACATGATGCCTTCCATTGTTTAAGAAGCACGAGTTGCTACAGTGTTAAAGCGGAAGTTCACAGAGTTCCAGCATCTTGAGATTTTCACACCTACTGCAGAGCTCAAACTATTACCCTTTTCTCCCAGTTGATATCATTTTGGGAAATACATTATTTAACTAACAATGCAAAAATAGCACATTCAAATTTCTAACACATAACCAAAGAAGTTTCCTTTCCTTACTTGATAATGAATGTATTGCACAGGAAAATACAGTTTAATAACCATGTGCAGTAAAGAAACATCCTTTTTCTCTCTCCCTTTCCCTCTCCTCTCTCCCCGTACCTCCTCCATCTCTAGGATATGACTTAGATAATGTTATTGATATCTTTAATATTAAAATACCCTTGGCATCATCAGAGTTTAAATCAGGCTGGAAATTCATTGAAATGTAAAATTAACAACGAATCTTTTTTTAAAAATAAATTTATTTATTTATTTTTGGCTGATTTGGGTCTTTGCTGCTGTGCACAGGCTTTCTCTAGTCGCAGCGAGCGGGGGCTACTCTTCACTGCAGTGAGTGAGCTTCTCACTGCGGTGGCTTCTCTTGTTGTGGAGCACGGGCTCTAGGTTCGCGGGCTTCAGTAGTTGCGGCATGAAGGCTCAGTAGTTGTGGCTCATGGGCTCTAGAGCGCAGGTTCAGTAGTTGTGGTGCAAGGGCTTAGTTGCTGCGCGGCATGTGGGATCTTCCCGGACCAGGGCTTGAACCCATGTCCCCTGCATTGGCAAGTGGATTCTTAAGCACTGAGCCACGAGGGAAGTCCCAAAGTGCTTCCTAATAAAAATATTTTTTCTCTGTTTTAGTCATGTTAATATGAACATTCACAGAATGAGCTACAAAATTCAGATTAGACTGATGTTAGTGTTTTTAGAAGTCTATGTTTATTACAAATGTCCACAATTGTTTCCTTAACATCATAGATTTTGACAATTATATAACTGGTAAATAAAATTAACCATGTGCCATAAAAGCAAATTACACTTTCTTTTCAAATTACACTTTTAATCAAAACATGTCAATATTGAGCAAGAACTGTTAATCAAAATAAAATGAAAACCATTTTCTATATTTATGAAGACAAGCATTACTGATTTAACTGAGAGAGAATGTACATATAAAGCATGAATATTCTACCATTATATTTAGTGAAAATGAAAACCTTCAAGTTAATTTTAATAATTTTGTTCTATAGTGGAAAAATACAGGTTAAAAATGTCAAAAATATACCTTAAAATAAAAATAAATTTCTATCATTTAAAAACATGAATCAGTGTTTACTTCAATAGGCACTAAAGGATATACAGATCCCTGCGTTTGCCAGCATTTGGTTATATTGATTCTGGAAATAAGTGACAACCAGTTAGGTTTAAAAAAATATGTTACAGGGCTTCCTGGTGGCACAGTGGTTGGGAGTCCGCCTGCTGATACAGGGGATGCGGGTTCATGCCCCAGTCCGCGAAGATCCCACATGCCGCAGAGCGGCTGGGTCCGTGATCCATGGCCTCTGAGCCTGCGCGTCATTTGCTCCGCAACGGGAGAGGCCTCAATGGTGAGAGGCCCGCGTACCGCAGAAAAAAAAAAATGTTACAGATTTTTCCTCTGCTTTATCTTTTCCTATTCGAACTCATTTTTTATTTTAAATATGTCATATGTAAATAATTGCTCATTCTGTACTAAAACTTTGGGTTTTAATTATTAAACACTTACCCAGCTTTGCTAGAAAATTGTTAATAAACCAATAATTCAACTAAGTCAGAAATGATATAAGCCCAAAGAGCTCCAAAGAAGTGCACATCATAAAGGTAATATTTTAAAAGAATAGTCAGATTCCTGTCCTAAGGAAACTTGCTGTATTTTTAGTTAGAGAAGATTTATATACATGAGGAAGCTAGATATATTAAAACAGACATTCTTCTGTAGTTTATGTAAAAAAAGGTTTTACGTATTAGAATTGCAAAGCTTCTGTAGGAAGATAAAACAGCATAAATTTGAAGGAAGTTTGAAATTTCATTTAGAGGGAGTGCTTAGGCATTGTTTGGGCAGCAAGTTAGATAAATAGGAATTGTCAACTGATTATATTTTAGGATCAGAAAAGTAGTTATTGATGGTCATGGTGTCCATCCTTTTGGGACTAGGAGAACGTTGTTGTAGTTGACAGAATTGGAAACATCAAAAAGGGATTTCATCTAGAGAGGAAGGTGGTGAGTTTTATATTAAATACATGACATTTGAGCTGATGTTTGCTTACTGAACAGATTCCTTTATTAGATGAACTGGAGCATACATTAGAAGTAAGGATAAAAGACTTGGTTGCCAAGTGATCATTGAAGTTATGATGATGAATGAGCTTTCTGAGAGTATAAAAGGTAACAACATAAAAATAAGAGTACAGCATGGGTAGCCTCACAGAGAGCAAGAAAAGAATTGAAAACCAAAAGGAAGGCTTGTCAGATGAAATATTACAGAAGCAAGTGGCAGACATAGCACACTATTCTGAAAGCCAAGAGAAGAGAAAAATTTTATAAATGGGTGATGAATAGTTTCAAGTAAAGTAGAGCTATTGTGGAAGATAATATTTGAGAAAGGACTCAGAAAAGGATATTCTTAACAGCATAGAGAATGTTTCAGCAGAGTATTCTTGGATCTGGAATGCAAAGGAAAGAAGGGAATGCAGCATTTTTCAAAAATTTGTACAACAGCCAGAAAAAAAGAAAATAGTGCAGTTATCTACAGGAGAGGCAAAGATAGTGGAAATGCTTTTGTTTGTTTTTTCCTAAGGAAGAAGCAACTTTTGAGAAGTTAATGTTGAAGGAAAGAAACTGATTATGTTCTCATTACTTAATACATGTCAATATTTATTGAGTGGATAATTGAGAACTAGTTGGAAAAGGCAAAATATAAGGAAAAAATAATACTTCTTGGAAGTCAGAGAGGGTTACTACAAGTAAGGAGTTTGTTTAAAGGAAGAGAGAGAGAGAAGTATACTACTTGTAAAACATATTTTAAAAGTCATCATATCTTTTCTATACATTGGGATGGGATTGTGGAGTTTTAATAAACTAACACTTTGATATTAAAGAATAATTATTAAATAATAAGAAGAATTTGTAAATAATAATAAGGAATATTGCTTGGAGGTCTTGGTTCACCTTTTCCACATACATTTTTCTTTCAACTTTACTGTTTAAGGATGCTGGAGTTTGATATACAATATTCTCCTTATGTATCTGTAATCAATTCTATAATACATAAGTAATAAATAATGTAATTACTAAATTTTATAATATGTAATAATGTAATCAAAATATGTGTATCAACATTCTGACCAATAAAAACTTCGTAAAGGAAATCAACTAAACAACTCTCTCATTAAGACCTCAGAAAGTTGTTAAACATGCACTTTTTAGACATGTGTCAGAAGAAAGTACTTTGGACTTCAGATCAGAATTTTAAAGACTCACCCTTTCATGCAAATTTATAACTTGCTTTGTTAACTTTAAATCACACTTCATCATTCTATGAAATGATCAAGAATTGACCATTAAGTTCAATCAAGCAACTCTCCTGTTTGCTTAAAGTTAACGTAGCATGTTTTCCCAATATTATCTTAGAGGAAACAGGAAGCCACATTTTGGATCTTTGAATCCTTGCATAGTCACATATGGGTCACTCTCTCACTTTATTTTGAACTACAAACCACCCTTTGGAACTACATTTAATCTGAAGTAACTTCAATCAATAATAAAGTAAATGACGATAATAATTTTAATGCTTATAGAAATCACCCATAATAGAGTGTTAAAGAAAAAGGAGGGCTTCCCTGGTGGTGCAGTGGTTGAGAATCTGCCTGCCGGGTTTGAGCCCTCGTCTGGGAGGATCCCACATGCCGCGGAGCAACTAGGCCCGTGAGCCACAACTACTGAGCCTGTGCGTCTGGAGCCTGTGCTCCGCAAATGGGAGAGGCCACAACAGTGAGAGGCCCGCATAACGCAAGGAAAAAAAAAAAAAAAGAAGGAAAAGAGGGCTTCCCTGGTAGCGCAGTGGTTGAGAGTCCACCTGCCAATGCAGGGGACACAGGTTCACGCCCCGGTCTGGGAAGCTCCCATATGCCGCGGAGCGGCTGGGCCCGTGAGCCCTGGCCGCTGAGCCTGCGTGTCTGGAGCCTGTTGCTCCACAACGGGAGAGGCCACAACAGTGAGAGGCCCGCATAACGCAAGGAAAAAAAAAAAAAAAGAAGGAAAAGAGGGCTTCCCTGGTAGCGCAGTGGTTGAGAGTCCACCTGCCAATGCAGGGGACACAGGTTCACGCCCCGGTCTGGGAAGCTCCCATATGCCGCGGAGCGGCTGGGCCCGTGAGCCCTGGCCGCTGAGCCTGCGTGTCTGGAGCCTGTTGCTCCACAACGGGAGAGGCCACAACAGTGAGAGGCCCGCATAACGCAAGGAAAAAAAAAAAAAAAGAAGGAAAAGAGGGCTTCCCTGGTAGCGCAGTGGTTGAGAGTCCACCTGCCAATGCAGGGGACACAGGTTCACGCCCCGGTCTGGGAAGCTCCCATATGCCGCGGAGCGGCTGGGCCCGTGAGCCCTGGCCGCTGAGCCTGCGTGTCTGGAGCCTGTTGCTCCACAACGGGAGAGGCCACAACAGTGAGAGGCCCGCATAACGCAAGGAAAAAAAAAAAAAAAGAAGGAAAAGAGGGCTTCCCTGGTAGCGCAGTGGTTGAGAGTCCACCTGCCAATGCAGGGGACACAGGTTCACGCCCCGGTCTGGGAAGCTCCCATATGCCGCGGAGCGGCTGGGCCCGTGAGCCCTGGCCGCTGAGCCTGCGTGTCTGGAGCCTGTTGCTCCACAACGGGAGAGGCCACAACAGTGAGAGGCCCGCATAACGCAAGGAAAAAAAAAAAAAAAGAAGGAAAAGAGGGCTTCCCTGGTAGCGCAGTGGTTGAGAGTCCACCTGCCAATGCAGGGGACACAGGTTCACGCCCCGGTCTGGGAAGCTCCCATATGCCGCGGAGCGGCTGGGCCCGTGAGCCCTGGCCGCTGAGCCTGCGTGTCTGGAGCCTGTTGCTCCACAACGGGAGAGGCCACAACAGTGAGAGGCCCGCATAACGCAAGGAAAAAAAAAAAAAAAGAAGGAAAAGAGGGCTTCCCTGGTAGCGCAGTGGTTGAGAGTCCACCTGCCAATGCAGGGGACACAGGTTCACGCCCCGGTCTGGGAAGCTCCCATATGCCGCGGAGCGGCTGGGCCCGTGAGCCCTGGCCGCTGAGCCTGCGTGTCTGGAGCCTGTTGCTCCACAACGGGAGAGGCCACAACAGTGAGAGGCCCGCATAACGCAAGGAAAAAAAAAAAAAAAGAAGGAAAAGAGGGCTTCCCTGGTAGCGCAGTGGTTGAGAGTCCACCTGCCAATGCAGGGGACACAGGTTCACGCCCCGGTCTGGGAAGCTCCCATATGCCGCGGAGCGGCTGGGCCCGTGAGCCCTGGCCGCTGAGCCTGCGTGTCTGGAGCCTGTTGCTCCACAACGGGAGAGGCCACAACAGTGAGAGGCCCGCATAACGCAAGGAAAAAAAAAAAAAAAGAAGGAAAAGAGGGCTTCCCTGGTAGCGCAGTGGTTGAGAGTCCACCTGCCAATGCAGGGGACACAGGTTCACGCCCCGGTCTGGGAAGCTCCCATATGCCGCGGAGCGGCTGGGCCCGTGAGCCCTGGCCGCTGAGCCTGCGTGTCTGGAGCCTGTTGCTCCACAACGGGAGAGGCCACAACAGTGAGAGGCCCGCATAACGCAAGGAAAAAAAAAAAAAAAGAAGGAAAAGAGGGCTTCCCTGGTAGCGCAGTGGTTGAGAGTCCACCTGCCAATGCAGGGGACACAGGTTCACGCCCCGGTCTGGGAAGCTCCCATATGCCGCGGAGCGGCTGGGCCCGTGAGCCCTGGCCGCTGAGCCTGCGTGTCTGGAGCCTGTTGCTCCACAACGGGAGAGGCCACAACAGTGAGAGGCCCGCATAACGCAAGGAAAAAAAAAAAAAAAGAAGGAAAAGAGGGCTTCCCTGGTAGCGCAGTGGTTGAGAGTCCACCTGCCAATGCAGGGGACACAGGTTCACGCCCCGGTCTGGGAAGCTCCCATATGCCGCGGAGCGGCTGGGCCCGTGAGCCCTGGCCGCTGAGCCTGCGTGTCTGGAGCCTGTTGCTCCACAACGGGAGAGGCCACAACAGTGAGAGGCCCGCATAACGCAAGGAAAAAAAAAAAAAAAGAAGGAAAAGAGGGCTTCCCTGGTAGCGCAGTGGTTGAGAGTCCACCTGCCAATGCAGGGGACACAGGTTCACGCCCCGGTCTGGGAAGCTCCCATATGCCGCGGAGCGGCTGGGCCCGTGAGCCCTGGCCGCTGAGCCTGCGTGTCTGGAGCCTGTTGCTCCACAACGGGAGAGGCCACAACAGTGAGAGGCCCGCATAACGCAAGGAAAAAAAAAAAAAAAGAAGGAAAAGAGGGCTTCCCTGGTAGCGCAGTGGTTGAGAGTCCACCTGCCAATGCAGGGGACACAGGTTCACGCCCCGGTCTGGGAAGCTCCCATATGCCGCGGAGCGGCTGGGCCCGTGAGCCCTGGCCGCTGAGCCTGCGTGTCTGGAGCCTGTTGCTCCACAACGGGAGAGGCCACAACAGTGAGAGGCCCGCATAACGCAAGGAAAAAAAAAAAAAAAGAAGGAAAAGAGGGCTTCCCTGGTAGCGCAGTGGTTGAGAGTCCACCTGCCAATGCAGGGGACACAGGTTCACGCCCCGGTCTGGGAAGCTCCCATATGCCGCGGAGCGGCTGGGCCCGTGAGCCCTGGCCGCTGAGCCTGCGTGTCTGGAGCCTGTTGCTCCACAACGGGAGAGGCCACAACAGTGAGAGGCCCGCATACCGCAAAAAAAAAAAGAAAAAAAAAAGGAAAAGAAATTTAACACAGATTTAATTTTTTTTCCTAGGAAATGTTCTCAGAATTACAAGTGTTAGATATCTAATTAGTTTGGAGTCCTGTAAAGAAGTCTTTTAAAAATTACTTAAAAATAGGGAATGATTAAGTTGTGAGATCAAGCAGATACACTTCTAGGAAAAATAATGTCTTAATATTGTGCAAGCAGTATGTAAAAAGTGAGATAAAATTTCATGTGAGGGTTTCCCTGGTGGCGCAGTGCTTGAGAGTCCGCCTGCCGATGCAGGAGACGCGGGTTCGTGCCCCGTTTCGGGAGGATCCCACATGCCGCGGAGCGGCTGGGCCCGTGAGCCATGGCCGCTGAGCCTGCGGGTCCGGAGCCTGTGCTCCGCAAATGGGAGAGGCCACAACAGTGAGAGGCCCGCATAACGCAAGGAAAAAAAAAAAAAAAAAAAAAAAAAATTTCATGTGAAAGAATGATGAAGTTTTTAAAAGTTCTGTGTCTCAAAAGTATAGAAGAAGGGGAGGATTTCGTACTCTTGAAAACTGCCTTGGAAGATTCAAAAAGTGACTCCTGTGTGTATGAATGCACTGGTGTTGAAATGTATGTTAAAAATGTAAATATATTAGTGTAAATGTATTCCTAGGGCTGCTATGACAAATTACCAGAAATTGAGTAGTATAAAACAGGAAAAATTTATAGTTTTGGAGACTAGTAGTCTGAAATCAAGGTGTTAGCAGGGCCATGGTCCCTCTGAAAACACTAGAGAAGGATCCTTTGTTGCTTCTTCCTACCTTCTGGTGGGAGGCAGCAATCTCTGATGTTCTTTGGCTGTAGATACATCACTCATGCCTCCATCGTTATGTGCCCTTGTTCACTGTGTCTCTTTTTTTTCTTATAAGTACACCAGTCATATTGGATTTAGAGCTCAGTCTAATCTAAATAGTATGACCGCATCTTAACCAGTAACATCTGTAAATACTCTATTTCCAAATAAGATCATATTCTGAGGTACCAGGTAGACATGAATTTTGGAAGAACACTAATCAATCTAATATAGGGAATGAAAGCATTCCATAAAAGTGGAGAGTGGAAAATAGCAACATTTCTAAATAATATATTATTTTACATAGGGTTTAAGTATGTTATTGAAAATTGATAGGTTAAATAATATAAATAGACATATGGCTATTTACCTACATTCCTCAAAGTTTATAAATCCACAATGGCCAAGATCTCTCTTTTGCATCTTCCTAGGGGGAAAAAAAAAAAATCACCTTACAGTCAGGCACAAATTGTAGTCTGATAAATACCCTTTTTAACACCATGGAAATAAAGCTGAGCTTAAACGTTAAGCAAGTAATTATACCTGGCATGCTTTGCAATGGAAAGACAAAATAAATATTCCTTCCTGAAATGGAAAATGCAAATCTAATCTGATCCACTTAAATCTTTTTTTTTTTTTTTTTTGCAGTACGCGGCCCTCTCACTGTTGTGGCCTCTCCCGTTGTGGAGCACAGGCTCTGGACGCACAGACTCAGCAGCCATGGCTCACGGGCCCAGCTGCTCCGCGGCATGTGCAATCTTCCTGGACCGGGGCACGAACCCGCATCCCCTGCATCGGCAGGCGGACTCTCAACCACTGCGCCACCAGGGAAGCCCCACTTAAAACTTTTTAAGTGGCGTTTCATTAAAGTTTTTGGGTCTTCCCTGTTTAAAGACAGGAGTATATCCATCACTAGATAGATATGACTCAAAGATATAGCAATACGTGCCTTCCTTTATTTTTTCACTTTTTTTTTCTGCTCTCTAAATGCTTAAAGGCTCAGTCCAAGACTCACTTTTGCCAGTAATAAACTATATACTTTATTTACTTAGTCTTCTACATATATCATCTATTGCTTCTCAAAAAGCAAACAGAACAAACAATACTCTTACTTGGAGTTTGCAGGCATGCCTCAGAGACATTGCAGGTTTGTTCCAGAATACCACAATAAAGTGAATATCACAACAAAGCAAGTCCCATGAATTTTTTTGTTTTAAAGTGTATATAAAAATTATGTTTATACTATGGTCTATAAGTGTGTGATAGCATTGTCTTTAAGACATACCTTAATTTAAAAAGGCTTTATTTCTAAAAACTGTTCATCATCTGAGCCTTCAGCAAGTTGTAATCTATTTGCCGGTGGAAGGTCTTGCCTGGATGTTGATGGCTGCTGACTGATCAGAGTGGTGGTTGATGAAGGATGGGGTGGCAACACAAACCTAAAAGAAGACAACAGAAGTTTGCCACATTGACTGCCTCTTTCTTTCACAAATGATTTCTCTGTAGCATGCAATACTGTTTGATAGCATTTTATTCACAGTAAAACTTCTTCCAAAATCAGAATCAATCTTCTCAAACCCTGCAGTTTTATCATTTAAGTTTATGTAATATTCTAAATCGTCTATTGTCATTTCAACAGTCTTCACAGAATCTTCATCAGAATTAGATTCCATCTTAAGAAACCACTTTCTTTGCTCATCCATAAGAAGCAACTCTCTATCTATTTAAGTTTTATCATGAGATTGCAGCAATTCAGTCACATCTTCAGGCTCCACTTCTAATTCAAGTTCTCTTGTTATTTCCACAACATCTGCAGTTACTTCCTCCACTGAAGTCTTGAATTCAAAGTCATCCATGAGGGCTGGAATCAACTTCTTTTAAACTCTTGTTAATGTCGATATTTCGACCTCTTCACATGAATTATGAATGGTCTTAATGACATCTAGAATGGTGTATGCTTTCCAGAAGGTTTTCAATTTATTTTACTCTGCCCAGATCCATCAGAGGAAAGGAATTATGTATGAAATTCCTTACAAAATGTATTTCTTAAATAATAAGACTTCAAAGTCAAAATTACTCCTTGATCCATGGGTTGCAGAACGGATGTTGTGTTAGCAGGCATGAAAACATTAATCTCATTTTATATCTCCATCAGAGCTCTTGGGTGACCAGGGGCATTGACAATATTGACAATATTTTGAAAGAAATATATTTTTCTGAGCAGTAGGTCTCAGCAGTGGGCTTAAAAATATTCAGTAAACCATGTTGTAAACAGATGTGCTGTCATCCAAGCTTTGTTGGTCCATTTATAGAGCACAGGTAGAATAGAGTTAGCATAATTCTTAAGAGTCCTAGGATTTTCAGAATGGTAAATGTGCACTGGTTTCAACTTAAAGTCACCAGCTGCATTAGGCCCTAACAAGAGAGTCAGCTTGCTCTTTGAAACTTTGAAGTCAGGCATTGACTTCTCCTCTCTAGCTATCAAAGTGCCAGAGGGCATCTTCTTCCAATGAAGGGCTGTTTAGTCTACTTTGAAAATCTGTTGTTTAGTGTAGCCACCTTCATTAATTATCTTAGATAGATCTTCTGGATAACTTGCTGCAGCTTCTATATCAGCACTTGCTGCTTCATCTTGCACTTTGATGTTATGGAGGTGGCTTCTTTCCTTAAACCTCATGAACAAACCTCTGCTAGCTTCACACTTTTCTTTGGAAGCTTCCTCACCTCTCTCAGCCTTCACATAATTGAAGAGAGTTAGGGTCTTTCTCTGGATCAGGCTTTGGCTTAAGGGAATGCTGTGGCTGGTTTGATTTTCTATCCAGACCACTAAAACTTTCTATATCAGCAGTAAGGCTGTTTCACTTTCCTATCATCCATGTGTTCACTGGAGTAATTTCTTTCAATGACTTTCCCTTTGCATTTGCAACCTGGCTAATTGTTTATTGCAAGAGGCCTAGCTTTCAACCTGTCTTGACTTTCGACATGCCTCCCTCACTAAGCTTAATTATTTCTAGCTTTTGACTTAAAGTGAGAGATGTGATTCTTCTTTTCACTTGAACACTTAGAGGCCATTGTAGGGTTATTAATTGGCCTAATTTCAATATTGTTGTGTCTCTGGGAATAGGGAGGCACAAGGAGAGGGACAGAGATGGGGAACTGCCAGTTGGTGGAGCAGTCAGAACACCTATATTTACTGATTAAGTTTGTAGTCTTATACGGTCATGGTTCATGGCACGCCCCCAAAATTATAACAGTAACATCAAAGATCACTGGTGACAGATCACCGTAACAAATACAATAATAATGAAAAAGCTTGAAATATTATGAGAATTACCAAAATGTGACACAAAGACACAAAGTGACCAAATGCTGTTGGAAAAATGGCACCAATAGATTTACTTGATGTAGGGTTGCCACAAATTTTCAAGTTGTAAGAAAGCACAATATTTGCAAAGTACAATAAAGTAAAGGACAATAATGCCTGTATTTATTCTCAATCAATTTACCACAGAGGTTAATACTTTGCCCAAGTTTGCAGAGCTCTTGGAGGCAAGGACTAATGTCCAATGCTTTCAAGTTGCAATCTATGTATTTATGACATAAAGTCTTTGTTGATTTTCTACTTTCTCTAAGCACTTACAGATTTTATAATTGATATTATGGGGCTGAAAAGTGTTTCACCCTAGTTGTTTCAGTTAAGCTTACTTAAATCCATAGATTCCTATGGGAAGCAGCAGATTAATACATTTGAGACCCCAGGGTTTAAAAGTCTAGGTCTGTATCCTGGCTTTACTAAATTCTGTTCCATGAACTTGGGCATGATATTTAATCTCTTTGCACTTCAGTGTCTTCATCTGAAAGTGAAAAAATATCAGAAGTATTACTGGAGTGAGGATTTAATGAAGTATTCTATGTCAGGCAAATGGAGCAGTACTGGGCAGACAGTAAGTGCTCAATAATCGTTAGCCATTGTTCTGCACCTCCTGTTGCTCCTCAAGCATTAAGCATGCAATAGCACCATTTGCATACTTTCTCATTTTTAACAGTTCTTTGAAATACCTGATTTGATTTAAAGGCTGCCTTAGTGTTGAGTCATATATAATTTAACTTGAAAATTAATTGAAACATCATATTCCAAGTATTATTTTAGTAAATTTGAAGTCTCTGATTAACAGCTCTTGAAGAGATGAAAATACACATAATTTAAAATATTTTTGAGGCCACGGGGAAGGGGAAGGGTAAGCTGGGACGAAGTGAGAGAGTGGCATGGACATATATACACTACCAAATGTAAAATAGATAGCTAGTGGGAAGCAGCTGCATAGCATAGGGAGATCAGCTCGGTGCTTTGTGACCACCTAGAGGGGTGGGATAGGGAGGGTGGGAGGGAGAGAGACACAAGAGGGAGGAGATATGGGGATATATGTATATGTATAGCTGATTCAGTTTGTTATAAAGCAGAAACTAAGACAGCATTGTAAAGCAATTATACTCCAATAAAGATGTTTAAAAAATATATTGAAAAAAAAGAAGTGTCTTAATTTAGACAATAAATTATAAGATTGCTCTAACTTGAAAAAAAAATAATTTGGCTTTTAGGCACATTCTTTCAGATGTACCTATTTTAGTCGGCTACCCAAACTGTATTAAATTCAAAAGTATAGTAATATGATAGATACAAGGTCATGGCCTGGATTACAAAAACACCATTCTAATTCCACTGTGTTGGTAATGCTAAATAGAAGTCAATATTTAATCATGTGTGATCCGTGCAATATAAAGGTATAGTATATAAAACTATAACTAATATATGAGAAGAAATATTATACCAATGAAGTAATACTATCTGTACTTCATTAACTAAAGGTAATGAAAATTCCTACGGAAGGAGAATTCCTATTTAAAGGAAAACTGCATGAGAAATAAACGCTGGAGACTGAGGTTACTGAAAAATATAAACAATATTTTTACATCCTTTGAAATAAAAATTTACCTAAAATACACTATATAATTAAATTCTCTGTCAGAGTTCACACACTTACAGCAAGTAAAAATAGATAAAAGTCATTTCAGTTTTACTTACCGTACCTGCTCAACAGGAAAACTTCAGTGTCTAGTCTTCTTGAAATTCCAATGAGATTTATACAATGCATTTTCTTTGTTGCACGAAATCTTCTGACTTACAGTTTATAATTGTTGATCCTTATTTTATGCACAGAGTAACAAGAAAACTTGAGTAACTTTATTCCTGTACCACTTTCTCTGTCCAAGTTAAGTTCATGACAAAAACCAGGACCACCTAGCCAGTGTTTCATATTCATCTCAAGCCCTTCTCATTTAGACATAGTCAAATATTTCTAAGGCATAGTCTATTCTAGAACCTTCCATTTCTCTTCGCCATAAAACTCTACCAGTTGTCAAACCTTATCAATCCTAAATTCTATCTCCTACATATGTTTTGCCTCTTTCTCTTTTCCTCCATAATCATCTTTATTGCACAGTTTGTAAAAATAACTTCCATGTTCTTTTGCTTCTATTTTAGGCCTCATCAAACCAACCTACATACTATTGCCTGGAGAATAAAACACAGATTTGTTTATAAGATTTTTTATACAAATATAAAGCACACACAGAATGCCTCATATATAGAAAGATCCCATTTGAAGGTAGAACAGTGTTATTTTCCTCTTTAAAATCCCCTTCCTAAATTGCCACAATACATCCTGCTTGCTGTCAAAGTAAAAATCTTTTGCCTTGATGGACTGATTCAATGAGTTTGCTGCAAGAAAGCCAGACTCAAAGTGGCTTAACAAGAAGGCTATTTTGAATTTCACATAACATGGAGTTTAGAGAGAGATTGGGCTCTGGGCTAGGTCCCTCAGAGTTCAAGCCCTGCTTCTCAGGTTTTTTGGCTCTGCCTTGTGTCAGTTAATTATTCTCAATCTGGCTTCTTTCATGTTTGCAAGAGGGATTCCAGCAGTACCTATGGAACATAATTCTCACCCTGCCTGGAGAAAAAGTTGTTTCTCTTTTCCATGGAGCAAGGAAGTTTTTCTATTTGAGTTCCCGTTTACTGAGCCAATTATTAGAGAAAAAACCAAATTACTATGATAGGTATATCACTATCTGGAGAATAATTATCTGGAGTATAATGAATATTGAAGAGTCAATCATGTATTCCCTTTATGTAACATATCTAATTTTTACATGTTATAGCCTTAATTTTGCCTATATATACTCTAAATGCTAATCACAACAATCTACCTCTGGTTCCTAAAAATCATGCTCTTCCTTCCCACAAGCCACCTTTTCCCTTTTGCATTCTTTAAAGGTTAGCTTAAGTTCCAACTTCTCTGGATACACTTCCCTGATTCTACCAAGGTGAATTAAGAACACCTTTCCTACGACCTTGCTTGCCTCAGCACAGTATTTCTCAACCTCCTCCACGTTGAGTTTACTTTGTGGATCATTTCAAAATACTGGTGCCTTGAAACCACTCTCAAATATTCTGATTCAACTGGTTTGGGTGGGAGCCTGGACATGGGGATTTTTTTTCTAAACTTCTCAAGTGATTCTAATGTGAAGTTAGAGTTGAGAATCCTGCTCCAGCACATCACTTGCCACATCCGATTATTACCACAAATTTGTTTTTCTTTACTTGGCTGTGAGTTTTTGAGGACGGGACTAGTTTTTCACCTTTGTAACCCAAGCGCCTGAAAGAGTGCCTGGTACAAAGTTAGTACTCAAAATTAGTTGATGAAAAAAAGGCTGTTTTGAAAGATGGTCATTTCAATTCAACTTAGCAGCTATTAATTTGCCTATTGTGTGTTGGACTCTATTGGAAATTTGGTGTCCAAAGGTAAACAATACAATGTCAGCCTTTAGCGAAATCATTATTCAATGGGGTGCTCAGAAATGAGCATACTGATAGTAGCATCAGTCCACTACATCTTAAATTATTGGTCAAGAACCACCAACATTCTCAGTTGAACAGAATGAGTCATTCTTTCCTTCAATCATACTCCCATTACTGTAAGTAACTGAAGGCAAAGTTTAAAAAAATAGGGTCTTGCAAGTATATATTTATGAATATGTAAAGACTAACTATAAACAGTTCCCTTTTGCTTTTTTCTTTATTTAAATATTTAATATATAAAAGAGCATCTATTTTTATCTGAGCTCCAAAATAAAAATACCAGAAAAAAGAAAACCTAATAAGTCTTACTTTGTTTGGCTCACTATTCAAGCAAAGGCAGGTGTTCACTAAATAGAATGTGAAAATTAAAAGCAGTCTAACTGCAGAAAGTCCCTTTGAGCCACAAGTTTAAAATTTTTAATGGTTTTACAATCTTCTCAAGCTGTAAATGGAAAAAAGTGGCTTGACATTGAACACATACCAAGTCAGTAGCATAACTATTTTATAATGTCTGATTGGTCACTGAAAAAAATAGCTTAAAATTCAATCCATGTGATGGAAATGCCACTTAGAAAAACACCATTCATACTGCTGTGCTGCAGGAAAACTGTGGTTATAACAGTTCCCATTTCATTCAGCAACAGGATTCTTAAAGAATTACAAATGGAATGGTTCCTAGAATATTACACATTGGGTATTATGAATAAAAATTTTTTAAAAAAATTTTACCATCATAAAATTCATCATTGGTAAGAAGGAAAAAATATTATTTTTCCATCCCATGGATTAAAATGATTGCTCACATTAAATGAATATTCTCAGGTTAATTTATGGGTTACCCTCTGGAAATCTCCATTCAAAATTCCACGAGGATATTCACACATTAATTTAATTGAATTATACTGGACACTTGTTACCGTTTCTCACAGTAGATACGGTTTGTGTAGTCATCTGTACAACTTCCATGAATATTAGTCGTAGATTCTGAACTCTATTTGGGAAATCTATGAGTAGATACAGACTAATTAGTGATTATAGGTTGCTGAAACAGAATTGGTTGCTTCAAAAGATTTATATGTTGAATAACCCTCTACCCCTTCTGCAAAAACAAACAAGTAAAATAAGGAAATAAAACAAATAGTAAATTTAAAAATTCAACATCTGTTATGGAAAATTGTTATGAAAAGCTAAATAGACTTAACCACATTTAGAAATCAGATTCATCTCATATATCTCAGTACTAGACAGTTTTGAGGCCTATAAACTTTCAGCTTTTAATTTGTGCTAGTTTCAGCTAAATGTAAATTGCCTAGCTTTGAGAAATCCAAACTAATTGATTTTCTTTTATGCCTATTTTTCTATCTACTTTTGGGTTTTTCTTGATTAGTAGTTTCCAAAATGAAAAGGGACAAAGAAAGAAAGCATTACAAATCAAACAGAATTTGCCCTATCTTGGTTATTAACTCTGAATATAGTTTTAGTAGAAGGTTAAAATTAGTGGATAAAATAAAAATTTCAGATAATATGTGGATTTCCAACATCTCTTTTATCCATTTTCTTCACCATTGGCCCAAATCAGGAGTTAGTTCTACCAGGTAATTATTTGTTTTGAAATTTACCCCCATTCTCATCTATAATATGAAATTAAACATTAAAATCTACTTCAATAACTGTATGCTGATAACTAATAAAAATTCCTGTGAAGTACTGAGAGATTTTCAAGGACAAAATAGTTATGAGGTGATGTCTTTAAAGTACTTTGAGACCTGGAAAGGAAGCTAGTTTATAGTTACATTTATTTTTTGACATAATTTCAATTTACTTAAAGAAAACATACTACTAAACTTTTACTTTGGTTTTTAAATGGACTTTATTTTTTAGGTTCACAGCAAAATTAAGCAGAAAATTAGAGTTCCCATCTAACCCCTGCCTCCACACACACAGAGCTTCCCCCACTATCAACATGCCCCACCAGAGTGGTACATTTGTTACAACTGGTGAACCTACATTGACACATCATTATCACCCAAAGTCCATAATTTACCTTAGTGTTCACTCTTGGCGCTGTACATTCTATGGGTTTTGACAAATGTGTAAGGACATCTGTACACAATTACAGTATCACATAGAATAGTTTCACTGCCCTAAAAATCCTCTGTGCTCTGCCTCCTCATCCCTCCCTTCACATAACCCCTAGCAATTAACCACCGATCTTTTTACTGTCTTCATAGCTTTGTCCTTTCTAGAATGTCATATAGTTGGAATTACACGGCATGGAATCTTTTCGGATTGTCTTCTTCCACTTAATATGCATGTAAATTTCCTCCATGTTTTTTCATGTTTTGATAGCTCATTTCTTTTTAGTACTGAACAATATTCAATTGTCTGGACATATCACAGTTTATGTATCCATTCACCAATGAATGATATGTTGGTTGCCTCCAAGTTTTGGCAACTAAAAATAAAATGCTATAAACATCTGTGTGCAGGTTTTTGTGTGGACGTAAGATTTCAACTCATTTCTGTAAATACCAAGGACTGTGATTGCTGGATCATATGGTACTATGTTTAGTTTTGTAAGAAACTGCAAAACTGTCTTCCAAAATGGCTGTACCATTTTGCAGTGAACGATAGCTGCTGTTGCTTCACATTCCTGTCAGCATTTGGTGTTGGCAGTGCTTGGATTTTGCCATTCTAACTAGTGTGTAGTGGTAATTTATTGTTGTTCTAATTTTCAGTTCCCAAATAATATATGATGTGGAGGGTCTTTTCACATGCTTATTTGCCATCTGTATATCTTCTATAGTGAGGTGTCTGCTCAGCTTTTTGGCCTATTTTTTAGTTGGTTTGTTTACTTTCTTATTGTTGACTTTTGTTTTTTGTATATTTTGGATAATAGTACTTTATCAGGTATGTCTTTTGCAAGTATTTTCTCTCAGTCTGCTCATTCTCTTAACATTGTCATTCACAGAGCAGAAGGGGTTTTTTTTTAACCTTAATGAAGTCCAACTTCTCAAGTCTTTCTTTCATGAATCATGCCTTTGGAATTGAATTTAAAAAGTCATCACCATACTTAAGGCCATCTAGATATTCTCCTGTTATCTTCTAGAAGTTTTATGAATTCACATTTTATATATTTACGTCTGTAATCCATTTTGAGTTAATTTTTATGCAGCAGGTAAGGTCTGTGTCTAGATTCATTTTTTTGCATGTGGATGTTCAGTTGTATTAAGGTTTTAATATTTGTTTTGTGACCTGTGTTTTTGTGAAAATATCTTTTAAAATTTCATTACATTTGTTTTAAAAATACATTGTAAAAATTAGCCTTAGGAATAACTATCAAGGCCAGTCAAGAATTATAACCACAACGTTTATGAAAAGAATGCCCTTTATAAAAGCATCGGACAAATATGTAACACTTCTAGAGAAATCAGTGGAAACATTGAAAATATTTCCCTATTATATTTTAAATTAAATCTTACTGAATTATATCTTCCTGAAGAAATAGCGAACAGTGATTTCACTATTTACTTGGGTAGTATTAGTAATCATTTATTAGACAAATTCATACCTAAACCTAAACCAAAAGAAATGCTGTCTGTAAATAGGACGGGCATAGCTCCTATTTTAAAAACCTAAGCCACTGCTTTACAGAAATGATGGGAGAAAGGAAAAGCAAAGAAGATAAATATCTAGCATGTTCATTCAGCCTCTAATTTTAACAATTTATATGGCAATCACTATATACCCATTTCAAGTATTACAGCTAAAAAACATTCTAAGTCTAGGAGCTTGCTTTAGAACATAACTATCCATCCTTTAAATGTGAAAAATGCACAGTTACTATAAAAAGATGTGTAGTTTAAAGGATTTTTAAAAGTCATTGTCTGTTATTGTGATATATTAAATGCCTTTTCCTCAATAGACAAGTAATATCCTTTTCACTGTGCATTGTTAGTATGAAAAGTCAAAAGCAATGGTATGTGTGTGTATATATGTGCCTGTGTGCATATACATGCTTTTTCATGTATAGGATGAGAAGGTAAGAGAACTTTCTTTTTTCAGGACTTTGAGAATTACATATTTACGTCTCTCCCTAAAATAAGTATAACAAGATGGTGTAAAAATGATGAAATATACCGAGAAATGAGGGGAGCAGAAATCACTGACAAAAAACTTATGTAACATAGAGAAGAGAGCTAAATATGTGTGTAGAGAAGTTAAATCAATTAAGGTTTTCCTGGATATAGCTCTACGCACACACTATTTCAATAACTTGTCCTTTTTGGGGGTATAAAAGAACATATTTTGTTTTTTCTATCCTATATATATTATTAACATAAGCAGATTTCCCCTTTCTCTTTCCTCTCAACCTCTGATCCATTTTCCAATCCCCCACTGATTCCATGTCAGCATGGTCTGTTTTTGACGACACAAATAGTACACAGATTTATTTCTACAGAAACAATCTCTGGTAAAATCATAGAGTGTCTGCTTAAATAATACCCAAAAGTTAACTGTGTGCTTACCACTGACCAGAAATAACTCACAGCAAATGAATCCACAAACCAGTCAATGGAATATTATACCCCTCTTAGGGGAGCCATTGTACTATGAGAGAAATTTAGGGCAGTGAACCAGCCTTTATTTTACATACACACAGACACACACACACCGTCCTGTGTATGGTATTAACTATGGTAAGAATATGACTACTGATCTGCAAAAATTTCCACTTTAAGTCACATAATGTTATGTTAATACTCCTTTCATTTACATTTTACCATGGTGATACCTTATTAAAAATAATTTCATTTATTACTGTTGTAACACTGACAATGATCTGGATTGCAGTAATTCCAAAACAAGAATGGGCTGATATTACTTCTTAGATATAAATCAACATAGATGGAAAAGTAGGTAATATGGGATATGTGTTCCTTAAACTAAATTCCAGAACTTATTTAAGGGGGAAAACAAATTTCCTACTTTCAGTGCATACATTCTGTATTTCTGAGATTAACTTTAAGAATTAATTTGACAAATTTCTTTCACTAAAGTCACTTTGGAATTTGGTATCAAATCTAGGGCTGAAAGTCTGGAAAAGTGAAGATGGAAATAAAAATTTTTAGAAGTAAAACTGAAATGTGTCACATGGGGAAAATCATTAACTTTTCAAGTAAGAATGTTTGACTATTGTTATATCATGGTTCTGCCAATGTGCAGATTCATCATTTTATGATGACATGTTGTGCTATAATTTTTGTGTTATTTTTGGAAGCTCACTTGAAACTTTCTGTGAACATACTGGGAGAGGATCTAAGGTGCCTGAAAACAAAGAAATGTACTTTTTTTAAGGAAATCAGTGCACAATTAAAAGTAGAGATACATTCTCAATTTGCCCCAGTCCAATTTAAATGTCCCTTAAATCTAAATGTCACTTAGAATTAACAGTCTTCCTTCCAGCCTAGGGATTTGGTAAATCTTTTCCCCTTCACAAAATGATATTCCAAGGGATTTCCAGATCTTTCTTCCCTATTACACTTGATTGCTTGCTATCTCATCACCTCAAAATCTGATGTTTCCTAGAATATCTACACACTTACACACAAACATACACATGCACATTAACTACAATAACTATATTGTTTTCCCTTTAGACCTAGTCATGTTTCCTACTTCATCTAAATTCTGGGCTAGTCACATTTCTCACTTCATCTAATTTCTGGGATGGTCACATTTCTTCACCTCAATTGAGCAAGGGCCAGATTTATCATTCAGGACTGAGAGTGAAAAGAGCATGGCGAAGGTGAGGAGAGCACACCCTTGCTTCCCACTGTGCCCACCCCACCTCTCCTGAGAATACAGATCTCATCCCGTCATTCTTCTTTCAGAGGTGACCTTCCAAGAGATATAAGGAAGTGATCAGATCCACAGCCTGTTAGAGTGGCTCTGAGTACACAGGACCCTCTACGGGAACCTCATCTGAAGTCTTCTGCACCTTTTATAATTATTATTCCTCTGTGCTTTTATGTCTGTACATTCTTAATGGGGAAGACAAACAAAAAAAAAAAAAAAAAAAAAAGGGAAAAGAATCCCAAGGAGA
The DNA here is from genome assembly GCF_000442215.2 of Lipotes vexillifer. Lineage (NCBI taxonomy): Eukaryota > Metazoa > Chordata > Mammalia > Artiodactyla > Lipotidae > Lipotes > Lipotes vexillifer. The sequence goes on along the minus strand of NW_006790533.1, from coordinate 71,343 downwards.
TAAAAATGGAGCCCTTTTTACAGAGCCCCCTAACAGAGCTTTCCTTCCAACCTGCATTTCCACTTCTTCCCTGGTCCTACCAGACCACTTGTGCCAGACATGGCACCACAAATGGTAGCTTACAGTTTATGAAATGCCAAATACTAAAACCTGCTAGGGTTTTCCTATTCCAGTGTCAGAGCTGGGGTGTGATTGTGGCATCTCAGGATAGGATTCTGACTGAATTTTTCTTATGTTTAATATTTTTTGCAATACTAGTACAGAATTATCCTTTATACACAATATGTAGGCTAAACATTGTGGGTCAGGTTGGAAATGCAACCACCATTAACAACACTGATTTTTATTCCTTTGCTCAACAAATATCCATTAAGCACTATAAGGATTTATTCAAATTTGCAAGCAAATGAGAATATAAAGACCACACATTTTTTAAACTGGCGATTATCTGGGATTAAAATGTGTATGTTGAAATTATTCTTTTTGTCCTCTTCCAAAAGATGTTTAAGAATAAATTTTAATTATTTAATCACCACTAGAGATTTAATATGATTTCTCCAGTTAGATGTGCTAGCGTAAGGTTTTCTTACTTTCAAAACATAGAAAACGTATGTCCTAATTTTTAAAACAAATGAAAGATTGTCTGACTCTCCCTCTTTCTACCTATCTATATAGACAGATAGATATGTATATACAGAGATCTCTCTATAGATATCTATACTTAGATATATATATTTCTCTATATATAGAGAGAAATGTATATAGAAATATAGATATCTATACTTATATCTTATACCTAATATTTATCTAATACCTAATATATGTCATATCTTCTTTGTAGATATATCTATCTTCCTAGAGAGACAGAGAACCTTTCATTTGTGTTAATAATTTGGATATATATATGTATACATACATACCTACCACCTTAAAGTGGAATATAAACTGGGAAAGTACTATGTATTTCTGCCATAAAAATAATAAAGTGACATGATCTGAAAAGATATTTTCTTCCTATGTAATTTTCCAAAGACTTATTTTAAATTAATAACATATCTTCCCAATCTGAAGAAAGCAAGCCTGTATTTGAAAAAGACATTACACCAAAAAATCTATTTCTGAATCCAGGCTCAGGTACAGAGAAATGTTAAGAGACATTTTATTGCTAATCAAAGAAATTAAATTTTCACATCTATAGTAACTACTACATGATATTTTAAAATCTCTATATTGTCACAGAAATAGAATATTAAAATAGTTATTTAATGTTATTTAATATTAATTTAATAATTTTATCAATGTATATTTTAAATTAAGACACTCATAAAGGTTGAGTTGATTTTAAGAAGAAATTAATGGATTGAGGCAAAATAATACTGATATAGTTGAAGAAATACAGGTAGGCAGTTAGAAGCACTAAGCAGAATTTCTGACTTCTTGTCCAATTCTAATCAATAGTTTTGATTTTAAATTTTCAATATCTGAATATACAATACCTTAGTATGAGTTTGTTTTAAAGACATTTTGGGGTTTCTCATAACATCTTAAAATTTTTATATTTGTAATACTGTGCTTCATACATTGAACCACAAAAAAAGATTTTCTTTTATTTTCAACCAATTTAGGTGAAAATAAAAGCCTTTTATTTTAATAACCTCTATCTACAAGATTATCATCTAAGTTGGAGGTATTTAACAATACGATACCAGCCTGTGATCTGCAAAGTAACAATCTGGCTATAATCTAACTGTAACTATGTTCATATAGTAATAATAGGCTCTTTTCTTGAAAATGATAATTAATTGGAGTTTCTAAATGATTGCATTTTCCCATCTAATTTCATTTATTCAGTGACATATTTCCAGTTATCTTTTCCATAAGTTACCTAGTGTTTTAAAAAGTGTTTGTTTTTAAAAAGACAAATTATGTTAAACAGATACAATCTTGGGGAGTTTGCAAAGTGCTTATAATTGGGTGAGAAAAGCTCATTAAGGGTTGTGGTTTGGGGACTGATGTAGTTAGGACATTCTCAATGTTCATGATTTATGATTGCCATTACCATGATGACAAATCTTCAAATGGTCTTGGGATAATTTAGACCTCCAATATTCTAGAACTCTAAATATGTATTCTAAATACATATATAAGTATATATATATATATGTTAAATTAATACATACATGTGCATATTTTTCCCAAATAAACACAATTATAACAGAAAAAAGAAAAAAGTAAAAACCCAATGGGTGACTAAAAGCCATTAACTTGGTTTAAAATCCAGTCAAAAAGATCATGGTTCTATGCAAACAAAGAATCACAGGTTGTATGACTACTGTCTCATTCTTTCCACACTTGTGTCCTGATATCAGGAGGATATACATTTGAGTTCCCAAATTCTTGACACCCTAGGAGAATTTTCATTTCCCTATGATTCTCAGCAGTGAATATGAACCATTATTTCACACTGTATAACATTTCTTTCAATATAGCACATGCTCAAGAAGGCATAATTAACTGAGTCACACCTATACATGGTATAATGAATTTTGAGCATTTGGGTTATAGTTGGAAATAAAAGTAATCTATAAAGGAAGAGAAAATATTGTAATAACATTTAATTTAGATGATAAAAGTATTTTTTTTACATTACCACTTTTTCTATTTTCATATTTTTGGCAAGAAATAAATACTTAGAGATTACCCAGAATTGAATTTTAAAATTAAAAAGTCAAACTCTATACTTTTAAAATTTAAGAATGTTAAAATGTTGTATTAAAATGTATAGATTTTAATGCCTCAAATTTAGAAGGCTTCTTGAGTGCCCAATTTATACATGGCCTATACTAAATACCATGATCTTCATAGAGAAAAGAGAAGACATTATCTTTAAGAATACTCCTTATCTATGTAAAATAGGTAACCAACAAGGACCTACTGTAGAGCACAAGGAACTATACTCAATATTTTGTAATAACCTATAAGGGAAAAGAATATATATATGAACTGAATCACTGTGCTGTACACCTGAAACTAACACAACATTGTAAATCAACTGTACTTCAATTTTAATAAAATAAAATAAATTTCAAAAACTCCAAAAAAAAAAACCATAAAATCTTTCAAGACAAAACTAAAAAAAAAAGAATATCTCTTATCTGCTTTTAATATGGAATGCCAATCTAAAAACTATACATTTAAGACGGTCTTTATGGAATTCTTTAGCTATAACTATTAGAAAATGGACATCCTTAGGTGACAGGTGAGCCCTGATAACTTTGTAATCATTTGAACAAAGACATTTGCCAATTATTGTATATGTATTTATTTTAAAATTCATATTTTAATGTAGACTCTAAACCAATAGCAGATAACTCCTCCACATAATTACATTTTAATTTCTAGTAACAGAATAAATCTAAGAAAAAAACTTCTAAAAGTGTTGTGTTATTGTTGTTGTTGTTATGAAATGACCCATAATATGCAGATGTGGAAAATCCCTATTTTTCCAGTGGTCAGATGTTTTGAACTTGTGTTGACTGAACTATGAAAATGGCTGACTCCACCACTCTACCTCTAAGGAAATTAAACCTGAAAGATATATTTCCTTGTTTTGTTCCTCTTCTTTCTTTTCCCCTCTGAATTATTTGCTTTTCCTACAAACTTCACAATCCCCTTTCTTATATTTTAAAATTATTCATTAAACTCGCAACCAAGTGAACAAGATAGTCTTAATCTGTTATGTGGCTGAAAGGTGATAAAGACAAATGTTGCACCAGCCCTGCATGATTTTAAAGGTTTAGATGTTATGGAATTAAAGAGTTGAATTGGAACAGGATATAGTTATAGCAACCGACAAGAAAGAAAGGTCTTATATCCTAAAAAGCCTCTACTTCCTATACCTATATGATCCATCACTGGCACCCAGATGTGGGGAAAAAAATCACAAAAACAAAAACCAACTTAAGAAAAATTGGAAAATATGCTTAAGTGTTGGAGAAGTAGAAGTCTGTCAGGAACACTAGATTTAGACATCTTAATTATCTGGAACAACAGCCAACCAAAAGCACTTCACAAAATACAATGACATTTCTGAGAATTACTTGGAAAATCAATTCTCAGTATATGTAACACTGATGAACATTCCCTCAACAGATTCTGCAAATATGGAACTTGCTTTTGAAATTCTGAGAAAAGACTGGAAGAATGTTTTCATCCCTGACAGTGAATCACACCCTGTCAGCGCCATCTACCAGTTGCAGTTCAAAATGCAATGGAAGAAAAGATTCTAAAACAAGGCCTCTTGACTGTAAATAACTCAAATACTTTCTTAAGCCATGTAATATACAGTTGTGTCTAACATAAAACATTTTATTTTGAACTCATCATTTTTTCCTTTTTATATGGCCTCATAATAAATGATGTAGGTGGTTTCCAGCTAGCCAAAAGTATGTAGTCACATAGTCCATGGATCACTATATATAGATCCATGGGTCACACAAAAGCACAGCTTCCTAAGCTAATTACTATTGGAAAATTCAATTAATTTAAATCAGGACCAATATTTTCTCCAGGAAAAAATAGTGTCCATACTTTGTCCATGTCTTTCTAACTGTGATGGTGTGTTATGCAGAGAATACTTCCATGACTTTCTGTATCACTGGCCTTCTCATGGTATTTTAGGGTACAGAAAAATCCTACCTTTTATCCTAATACAGATTTGAGCTTTACACTTAAAGGCCTGTTAATCTTTATTTTTCTCTTGTGGTACTTGAAAATAATTGAAATGAAACGTATTACTAAATCATTAAAGTGTTATCACGAGACATTTTTGTATAGTCATTTGGTTTAGAGCCTGCTGAATGGGAGGCACACTATTCTAAATTTTGCCTTGGAACACTGCTTTAGTTAAAGACATTAGAGTCTCTCATGGGCATGTGGTATAGGCTTTTCTTTCCAAAACTAACAGTCAATTGGCTTATTATCATTTCCTACCCTCCCTTTCTTCCTCTTCCTCTTTCTCCTCCTCTTCTGACAGAAGCAGAGAAATTGAGTATTTTGAAATAAATGTCCTTTTGGGGCCCAACATGTCTCTCTTTTCACTACACAATTAGAAAAGCAGAAGAGGAGAACTCATCCAAACTGGGAGGCCAAAGGGTAAGCAAGTTTCCAGGATGAAACATAAATGCTTCCATGGGTAACTGAATTGGCTTTGGCACTTGAATCTACACTAAAGATTCAAAAAGATAATTTGCTTATAAGCATAAACAATAAAAAGTTGTACATATTATTTATCTCAAGGCATTTCTTCTCTCATACATAATCTCCATTATGCATTATAAATGAAATGAATGAAAAGAACATTTGCTGGATCATAAAGCTCTATTTGGTTGACTTCGTTAAAAACTTTATGAAGAATTTTAAAGGGCCACAAATAATGTTCTGATTGTTTCACTTTTAGGAAGAAAGAGTATTCAGTTTGCATCTGTCCAGACCTCAGCAATATAAAGGCTTTTTCCTTTTTTGGAAAGGAAGCTTTTTTATACACTTGGTTCACTTCACCAAAAACAATCTGGGATGCAAATGTAGGCAATTTAAACTAGTTGTTTGGGTGAAAATCTGTCTGTCTTCATCTCACTCAAAATATTACCTAAATGTAATCTGAACCATTTAGAGTAGCTCTACTTAAACCATGTTATGTTTTCAGTAGTAAAGACTGATAACTCGATAGTTCCCAAGGGTTTGTTTCGTATAGTTTAACTACAGAGTTGACATTACATGCTATTTTTCTGAAAATCCCCAGGGCTATATGAGAGATGAGATAAGTAAAGATGTATAGAGCTGTTTAGAAATCTGGGGCTATCTTCAAACCCAGTACTACTAGTCAACATCCCTATAGATGTATTCATTCTCACAGTAATATAATCTTGTTAACTGGTAATTAGAAGATAATGAAAACTTGGCCTCCAAGTTCTAAATATATACACATACATTATTTGTACTGTGAAAATGCCATTAAATATACTTTGTAGGTGTTATTTTTGGGAGGTTATGAATTCATTTTTTCATTCTCTCTAACACAGAATGAAAATTGTATTACCAGAAAAGCTCTTACTTCAGACTATCATAACTTCTCCTCTGAACTACTGCTTCAGTCCCTGTGTTCCTAACCTCAATCACACCATTCTTCAATTTATCCTTTCCACAGTTCTCATACTGATTTTCCTAATATGATTATCCCACCATCACTACATAAAAATACACACTGGTACTCAACAACAGTCCCTCATGTTAAGATTTTATCTCCTCACTTCTCTAACTGAAACCTGAAATTCAGCCATACCGAACTGGTGACAGTTATTTTAAAGGCTGTGTGCTTTCTCTCTCAATCACCCACTCCTAACCCCAATATCATATATTTAGGACATATTCATTCATTTAATGATGGCATTCTACTAAATGTTTACTAATTCTAACTACTTTTTTTTCTTTTTTGGCTGCACCATGTGGCTCGCTGGATCTTAGTTCCCAGGGATAGAACCCTGGCCCTTGGCAGTGAAAGCATGGAGTCCTAACCACTGGATGGCCAGGGAGTTCCCTAGTAATTCTATCTACAAAAAGGGCACTCCTATGAGTAATCTTTCCTGACCTCTTCAATCCCTCTATTAATCTACCCAGGCTTCCTACTCACATTGCACTGTAACCACTTACTTGGAAGTCATGATTTTAAAAGCAGAAATCATGCTTGATCCATTTAGTAATCCTAAAACTGGACAAGGCCTGACTAGAGATAAACAGTGTAAGTTCCCTGCATAAATGAATGGATGACTGAGTAAACAGATCAACTTAGTAACTTTAGAAACAAGGAAATTGAGAGGCAGCTTGATTAAGAGACTTGTCTAAGGCCACTCTTTGAAAACTGCACTATAACTTACCAGATGACAATTATTATTATTCATCATTCAGTGTTCCTCCCCTTCTTATATCTTGATAGTAGTCCCAGAAAAATCTTAGGATCAATATCATTAGTTTATGAATAAATCTTAGCTACAATGGCCCAGTAAGAATAACATGCTATGCTTTTTTCTTTGTATTTAAAGTACGTAATCTGGAACACCGCAATTTGAATCTAGTGGCCTCTGCCCCATGCCTGAGGTGGAGTACACAGTTTTGGGAGCTATGATTGAGTGACAGCCCTTTCTATGAAGCATCTAGGCTGCCCACAGTTTCTTGAATGCTTGGGTTTTCCTGAATTCCTCCAGTGGTGTTTTTTTGTTATTGTTGCTGTTATTGTTATTGTTTGTTTTTTTTTCTTTTTTGCAGTACGCGGGCCTCTCACCACAGCGGCCTCTCCCGTCACGGAGCACAGGCTCCAGACGCGCATGCCCAGTGGTCATGGCTCTCGGGCCCAGCCGCTCCGCTGCATGTGGGATCTTCCCGGACCGGGGCACGAACCCGTGTCCCCTGAATCGGCAGGCGGACTCTCAACCACTGCGCCACCAGGGAAGCCCTACTGTTGTTTTTTAAGTTTGGAGAAGTACAGCCAGCTGGCTAGAATCTGCTTCCATGCGTTCTTAATAATTTTTATTCCCCTAAGACCTTGCCTATGCTTCTCAAACCTGACTACACATGAGAATCACCAGGGTAACTTTAAAGAAATACCAACAGGTAAGCCTATAACCAAACATACTGATTAAATTGTTCAGGGATGGATCTTGGACAATAGTAGGTTATCAAAACTCCCATCTGATTCCAGTGTGTGGTTAGACCTGGCCAAGTCCACTCTTGACCTTTTCAGGTGGAATACTAGAATGGCCTGACCTTTTATTCGATTTGTACAACATTTCTGCACACAACGTCCGAGGCAGAAGACCCTGCATACCAATATATAATGACTATTCAAATGTGGAAAGAATGATGCATTTGAAAAGACTGTTCTTTCCTTGTGTTATAGATTGGGAATGTTGCTGGTCAATAATGCCTATGACAGCCAATAGAAAGAGAAGGAACCACTGGATTCCCTACCATCAACGTCTGACCTTGTCTTGTAAAGAATATGCTGGAAACCTATACAGATTTGGTTTTGGAAAGCCCCTCATTCCCCCTGGAAGTTGAGGCATGTGGTAGAAGGGTCTGAGTACAGAACAAAGAACCATTTCCCTTAATTTCTCTTCAATTCCTGCATATTTTTAACTCAATTCCCATTCCACTAAACTCAACTCCCCCTTGCATCGAATATGTGATATGAATAGGTCCTCCATCAATGTCAAGAAAGATATTGCTAGTATTAACACAGTAGAAGATTAACGAAAAATGAACAATGAGCTATACTTAGCATAAATAACAGAAGAGATAGAAGACGCTAGCGCCTTATGACTGTCTAATCAGTGATGATTCTCTTGAGATATTAAATTTGGTGTTGCTGGAGGTTTAGGCAAAGGACACTGCAGCTAATGTGTCAGCCAATTCACCTGTCTTTTCTATGCTTCCTTTTCAGAGACGTTGCTTTGGCTCATAGTATCTGTCGACTGAGCAGTGGGTCTAGAGAAAGCTCCACCTCTGGCCATTTCTGACTGGACAAGAATAGACATTTGATTTAAAGCTATTCAGTTTCTTGGTTGGCCAGTGACCAATCTGATTCTCTTCCCAACACTCCTACTAATGGTGTCAGAGATATTAGGAGCGTTTTGGACACTGAAACCTTAAGGTTATACATTCTGTGGGCCGGTGGCCAAGTTCAGCAATGTGTAAGTTGATCATTAAACAGAAAACTATAGCTGCAAATTCAATGTATTGGGTATTCGGCTTAACGAGTGGCAGAAAATCACCAGGGTAACTCTGCGTCGCCACGCCAGGAGCGAGAGCTAAAGGGGAAGGGGACTGGCTTGCTGACCCAGTGCAGTCCCGAAAAGACTCCCATCGACCTGAGCAAGCCGGGGCGCCAGGCCCCCCGCCCCCCGCGACGCGCTTTCCCCGCACCCCCTGGCCAACTACCACAAGGGCACACACCCCGCCACGTGAGCTTGCACAGCCTCGAGCCCCACCTGGCACACAAGAAGCGTTGGTGCCTCTGCGCCTGCACACCTTCGCCAGAGCCCGGGCTGCCGTTGTGCGTCCCTACGCATCCGGACTGCGTGGTCCCGGGAGACGGTCTGGAGCACTTCCGCCTGGCGCGCGGCCTGCTGGGGGCCGAGCCTTGTGCAGCTTCCGGGCGGGCGCCTGGTCACCGGCCTAAGGCTCACCGCCTTCGCTCACCATCTCCTCGTAGCCTCAGCCCCTCGCCTCCTCTCCCCGGACATCCTCCACGGAGCTGAAGGAGCCGCCCCAGTCTGGCCCGGTTCCCCGCCACCACGCCAGCCCACAGCCCTTCACCGGCGCTGGAAGCTGTGCTGGCTTCCCGCCACGTCCCTTTCTCACTCAGACGGACTAGGACATTCCAGAGCCCCAGCAACCACAGGTACTGCTGTCTGTGCAACATCAGTTTCAGCAGCCGGTCCACCGTCGTCGCCCATGAGAAGTATTACTGGTCCTCGCAAGTGAAGCGAGCTAGGCACGATAGGATGGAGTGGTACCCGCTTTACACGCCCCACTTCTCTCTCCAGCAGCAGGACCGGCCTGCTTGTAGGATTGCAGAGATGGGACAACCCCCAGAGGCCTGGCTGCTGGGGATTCTTGCTCCCGGAATCTCACCAAGCACAGGCCATAGTAGAGGGGTCCGCCTGGACCCTTGGCACTTAATAAAGAAATTCAGTTTGATGAGCCAGTCTCAATGGCCAGAAGCTGATGGAGCCGCCCCTGGGATTCCTGATGACTTTTTGATTCCGGGGAATCATTGCTACATTTCCTTTGAATTAGTTCAGGAGTTTCCCATGTACTCATCCGAGGCATTCATTTATTTCCTCAGCTACTTTTGGTTCATTAAAATAACACTGCCCTTCACTAGGAAAATAATGAGTTCAAGAACATAGATACCTGGATTAATCTGCAACTGGATTTTCTTTAGCAAAAAGAGATTTAGTTTTGGACTGACAAATTTCCAAGGAAGGCTTTTCACCTAAAAGTTACAGTGGAAAGAACCACAGTCTTGTGCTATGGAGGAAAAAGCAGCAGAACTTGAAAATGAGGAAAGCATGTCAGTAAGTTATTTCTTCTTATATAAAACTTCATAATATTCTTTGCAGGAACAAAAATATTTTGTATACTTTTAAAAGGCTACATGGGTACACTGGTAAGAAATACATAAAGAAAGAAAAATGCTGTCTTTTGAAGGAATGATGATGATGATAATAATTGTTAATTATGTGTCAGCCTCTGTGCCAAAACAATAACAACAAACTTTATATGGAAGAAAACATTGAATTCTAACAATTATATTAAATAAAAATTTTATGAAATATTATGCCTATTTTATGGATAAGTAAACTTAAGCATAAAGTGATTAAATCATATGTCTAAAAGTTGTATCGCTGGAATGTGGTTATGCAGATTCAGAACGAATCGAGTTTTGTTTTAGAGGCCATTATCTTAACCACTCTGCTCTATTCTACTTAGAGGGAAACTTTTCTCAATTTCTAGAGTTGGAAAATTACCCAGGGTCGTGGCAATGCAAACCATCTGAGAAGGGAGAGTCTGTGAGTATAGCTGTCTGAGAGACAGCATTTCATTATAGCTGACGTCCTTGGGATGAATAGAGACTTTGTAAGATTTAATTTGAAAAAGATTATCTTGACACTTCTCAGGAGGGTTGATCAGAAAAAGAAATGTAAGTCAAAAGACTTTAAGTAATTAGAATGAAACAAAGATATGTGGACTGGGGTTATGGTTGTCGAGATTTGTGGATGTTGGTAAAGGAGAAAAAGAGTTACAGACAATTCTAAATTTTGAGTCTAGTGGACTAAAATATTATGGTGCCATGGGGAGCAATAGGAAAATTTGAAACTGTCAATTTTTTTTATGAGGGAAGGAAAAATATCAATAATACGTGTTTTACTGGTGGTTCAGCCAAATTGCGAGCAGAGATGTGAGATGGATCTTTTTTTGAGATAGATCTTTTTTTGTTCAGGTGAATTGTCTTCCTTTTCTGTTCTAGACAGGTCTCCTGAGTGTGTAGCTCAGTATTTCAACTTCAAATTAATATTTTAGCTGGTCTTAAATGTGGTCTTTGTCTTGTACGTTGGGACAGTGATTTTTCATCCGTTATCCATATTTCAGTAGCTAGATAGTACACAACTGTATGTCCTGATATCCTGTTGTGTTTCCCATAAGGATCCAAGGTTATGGAGACCTGTAACTTAACCCAGTGACTGGAGTTTCTAACTAGCAGTAGCTCTTTGGTGCTAACTTTATATATACTACTTGGATCTTTACTTATTGACTGATATGCCCAGTTCTTATGGTGTTGTATTTTGCTTACCATCCACTATATCACCTTGGTAACTGTTCCTACATAAACCTGAATATCATAGATATCTACCTAGTTTCCAGAGAACAGCTATTTCCAGTGGGGCTAATTCTACCTGGGCCACAGTCCAAATTTTTTGGTTCTCCTATTGATGCAGAATTCCTTGATTTCATTTAATAGATCAGATAGAATGTGTTGCAATAAATCTACAGTTTAGTAGCCAGTGTGCCATCATCTTTCCTTCCTCTTTTTAAACTTGTAGTCACAAAAAAGAGAAACCACAAATAACCTAAAATTCTTTACTTTTTTACCTTGCACAGTGAAAGTCATCCTTATGTTTGCTTGGTCACTTCCATCTCCCAAATGTAACCACTACAGAATTTGCTAAATATATTTTTTCTGATTTCTACACATTTGTACATATCTGCATATGTACTCTGATACATTTATTACATTCATTAATTAGTTTCTTGTGTACAAAACTGGAATAATGCTACATATATTGGTTTTAGCATTTTTATCCACTTAATAGATTATCATATATAGGTTTACAGGTCAATATCTCATTCCATTTAATAGTTTCATAGTAATCTTTGAATAAAGGTACTGCATTTTTTTCTCTTATGTTACTTTACTGATATTGAAACTGCATGTAATATTTGCAACCAGTATTGCTCTCTGTGAGAGTGTGAATGTGTGTGTGCGTGTGTTTGTGTGCTACCATGGTTAGGCCAGTATAACTGCAAAATACACTTTTTTTTTTTTTTTTCCTTGCGTTATGCGGGCCTCTCACTGTTGTGGCCTCTCCCATTTGCGGAGCACAGGCTCCGGACGCGCAGGCTCAGTGGCCATGGCTCACGGGCCCAGCCGCTCCGCGGCATGTGGGATCTTCCCGAAACGGGGCACGAACCCGCGTCTCCTGCATCGGCAGGCGGACTCTCAAGCACTGCGCCACCAGGGAAGCCCCACTTTTTTTTTTTAAATCCAAAATGTACGGAAAGAATTTATACATCAAAAAGATATAAACGGGGGCTTCCCTGGTGGCGCAGTGGTTGAGAGTCTGCCTGCTGATGTAGGGGACACGGGTTCGTGCCCTGATCCGGGAAGATCCCACATGCCGCGGAGCGGCTGGGCCCGTGAGCCATGGCCACTGAGCCTGCGCGTCCGGAGCCTGTGCTCCGCAAATGGGAGAGGCCACAACAGTGAGAGGCCTGCGTACCGCAAAAAAAAAAAAAAAAAAAAAGATATAAAAGGGTGTGGATTGGCTTTGTACCTCTACCGCATAGGTTCCAAATTAACTTTAAAGTCTGCTGAAATACACCAGTTGGCAAATCTTCGTGGCCTTAATCCATACTGGAGCTCAAATTATACTGAGGATCTCACTGTTTTTTTTTTTAACATCTTTATTGGAGTATAATTGCTTTAAAATGTTGTGTTAGTTTCTGCTGTATAACAAAGTGAATCAGCTGTATGTATGCATATATCCCCATTTCCCCTACCTCTTGTGTCTCCCTCCCACCCTCCCTATCCCACCCCTCTAGGTGGTCACAAAGCACCGAGCTGATCTCCCTGTGTGATGCAGCTGCTTCCCACTAGCTATCTATTTTACATTTGGTAGTGTATATATGTCAGTGCTACTCTCTATCTTCATCCCAGCTTACCCTTCCCCCTCCCTGTGTCCTCAAGTCCATTCTCTACGTCTGCGTCTTTATTCCTGTCCTGTCCCTAGGTTCTTCAGAATCTTTTTTTTTCAGATTCCATATGTATGTGTTAGCATAGGTATTTGTTTTTCTCTTTCTAACTTCACTCTATATGACAAACTCTAGGTCCATCCACCACACTACAAATAACAATTTCGTTTCTTTTTATGGCTGAGTAATATTCCATTGTGCCATATCTTCTTTATCCATTCATCTGTCAATGGACACTTAGGTTGCTCCCATGTCCTGGCTATTGTAAATTGTTCTGCAGTGAACATGACTCTTTTTGAATTATGGTTTTCTCAGGGTCTATGCCCAGTGGTAGGATTGCTGGGTCATATGGTAGTTCTATTTTTAGTTTTTTAAGGAACCTCCATACTGTTCTCCATAGTGGCTGTATCAATTTACATTCCCACCAGCAGTGCAAGAGGGTTCCCTTTTCTCCACAACCTCTCCAGCATTTATTGTTTGTAGACCTTTTTTTGTTGGGGGGGGGGGTACCCGGGCCTTTCACTGTTGTGGCCTCTCCCGTTGCGGGGCACAGGCTCCGGATGCGCAGGCTCAGCGGCCATGGCTCACGGGCCCAGCTGCTTCGCGGCAAGGGGGATCTTCCCGGACCGGGGCACGAACCCACGTCCCCTGCATCGGCAGGCGGACTCCCAACCACTGCGCCACCAGGGAACCCCCTGTTTGTAGACCTTTTGATAATGGCTATTCTGACGGGTGTGAGGTGATACCTCATTGTAGTTTTGATTTGCATTTCTCTAATGATTAGTGTTATTGAGCATCCTTTTCATGTGTTTGTTGGCAATCTGTATATCTGCTTTGGACAAATGTCTATTTAGCTCTTCTGCCCATTTTTGGATTGGGTTGTTTGTTTTTTTGGTATTCAGCTGCATGAGCTGCTTGTATATTTTGGAGATCAATCCTCTGTCAGTTGCTTCATTTGCAAATATTTTCTCCCATTCTGAGGGCTGTCTTTTCGTCTTGTTTATGGTTTCCCTTGCTGTGCAGAAGTTTTTAAGTTTCATTAGGTCTCATTTGTTTATTTTTCTTTTTATTTCCATTTCTCTAGGAGGTGGGTCAAAAAGGATCTTGCTATGATTTATGTCATAGAGTGTTCTGCCTGTTTTCCTCTAAGAGTTTTATAGTGTCTGGCCTTACATTTAGGTCTTTGATCCATTTTGAGTTTATTTTTGTATACGGTGGTAGGGAGTGTTCTAATTTCATTCTTTTACATGTAGCTGTCCAGTTTTCCCAGCACCATTTATTGAAGAGGCTGTCTTTTCTCCATTGTATATTCTTGCCTCCTTTATCAAAGATAAGGTGACCATATGTGTGTGGGTTTATTGCTGGGCTTTCTGTCCTGTTCCATTGATCTGTATTTCTGTTTTTGTACCAGTACCATGCTGCCTTGATTACTGTAGCATTGTAGTATAATCTGAAGTTAGGGAGCCTGATTCCTTCAGGTCCGTTTTTTTTTTCAAGATTACATTTGGGTCTTTTGTGTTTCTGTACAAATTGTGAAGTTTTTGTTCTAGTTCTGTGAAAAATGCTTTGGTAGTTTGATAGGGATTGCACTGAATCTGTGGATTGCTTTGGGTGGTATGGTCATTTTCACAATGTTGATTCTTCCAATCCAAGAACATGGTAAGTCTCTCCATGTGTTTGTATCATCTTTAGTTTCTTTCATCAGTGTCTTATAGTTTTCTGCATACAGGTCTTTTGTTTCCTTAGGTGGGTTTATTCCTAGGTATTTAATTCTTTTTGTTGCAATGGTAAATGGGAGTCTTTCCTTAATTTCTCTTTCAGATTTTTCATCATTAGTGTATAGGAATGCAAGAGATTTCCATGCACTAATTTTGTATCCTGCAAGTTTGCCACATTCACTGGTTGGCTCTAGTAGTTTTCTGGTAGCATCTTTAGGATTCTCTATGTATAGTATCATGTCATCTGCAGTGATAGTTCTACTTCTTCTTTTCCAGTATGGATTCCTTTTATTTCTTTTTCTTCTCTGATTGCTGTAGGTAAAACTTCCAAAACTATGTTGAATAATAGTGGTGAGAGTGGGCAACCTTGTCTTGTTCCTGATCTTAGAGGAAATGGTTTCAGTTTTTCACCATTGACAACGATGTTGGCTGGGGTTTGTCACATAAGGCCTTTATTATGTTGAGGTAGGTTCCCTCTGTGCCTACTTTCTGGAGAGTTTTTATCATAAATGGGTGTTGAATTTTGTCAAAAGCTTTTTCTGCTCCTATGGAGATGATCATATGGTTTTTATTCTTCAATTTGTTAATATGGTGTATCACATTGATTGATTTGTGTATATTGAAGAATCCTTGCATTCCTGGGATAAACCCCACTTGATCATGGTGTATGGTCCTTTCAGTGCGCTATTGGATTCTGTTTGCTAGTATTTTGTTGAGGATTTTTGCATCATGTTCATCAGTGTTATTGGCCTGTAGTATTCTTTCTTTGTGACATCTTTGTCTGGTTTTGGTATCAGGGTGATGGTGGCCTCGTAGAATGAGTTTGGGAGTGTTCCTCCGTCTGCTATATTTTGGAAGAGTTTGAGAAGGATAGGTGTTAGCTCTTCCCCAAATGTTTGATAGAATTCGCCTGTGAAGCCATCTTGTCCTGGACTTTTGTTTGTTGGAAGATTTTTAATTACAATTTCAATTTCAGTGCTTCTGATTTGTCTGTTTATATTTTCTTTTTCTTCCTGGTTCAGTCCCAGAAGGTTGTGCTTTTAAGAATCTGTCCATTTCCAGGTTTTCTATATTTTTGGCATATAGTTGCTTGTAATAATCTCTCATCATCCTTTGTATTTTTGCAGTGTCAGTTGTTACTTCTCCTTTTTCATTTCTAATTCTATTGATTTGAGTCGTTTCCCTTTTTTTCTTGAGGAGGCTGGCTAATGGTTTACCAATATTGTTTATCTTCTCAGAAAACCAGCTTTTAGTTTTATTGATCTTTGCTATTGTTTCCTTCATTTCTTTTTCATTTATTTCTGATGTGATCTTTATGATTTCTTTCCTTCTGATAACTTTGGGGTTTTTTTGTTCTTTCTCTAATTGCTTTAGGTGTAAGGTTAGGTTGTTTATTTGAGATGTTTCTTGTTTCTTGAGGTAGGATTGTATGGCTGTAAACTTCCCTCTTAGAACTGCTTTTGCTACATCCCATAGGTTTTGGGTCATCATGTTTTCATTGTCATTTGTTTCTAGGTATTTTTTGATTTTCTCTTTGACTTCTTCAGTGATCTCTTGGTTATTTAGTAGTGTGTTGTTTAGCCTCCATGTGTTTGTATCTTTTACAGATTTTTTTCCTGTAATTGATGTGTAGTCTCATAGTGTTGTGGTCAGAAAAGATACTTGATACAATTTCAGTTTTCTTAAATTTACCAAGGTGTGGTTTGTGACCCAAGATATGATCTGTCCTGGAGAATGTTCCATGAGCACTTGAGAAGAATGTGTATTCTGTTGTTTTTGGATGGAATGTCCTATAACTATCATTTAAGTCTATCTTGTTTAATGTGTCATTTAAAGCTTGTGTTTCCTTATTTATTTTCATTTTGGAATTATCTGTCCATTGGTGAAAGTGGGGTGTTAAAGTCCCCTACTATTGTGTTACTGTCGATTTCCCCTTTTATGGGTGTTAGCATTTGCCTTATGTATTGAGGTTCTCCTATGTTTGGTGCATAAATATATACAATTGTTATATCTTCTTCTTGGATTGATCCCTTGATCATTACGTATTGTCCTTATTTGTCTCCTACTATAGTCTTTATTTTAAAGTCTATTTCGTCTGATATGAGAATAGCTACTCCAGCTTTCTTTTGATTTCCATTTGCATGGAATATTTTTTGCATCCCTTAACTTTCAGTCTGTATGTGTCCCTAGGTCAGAAGTAGGTCTCTTGTAGACAGCATATATACAGGTCTTGTTTTTGTATCCATTCAGCCAGTCTGTGTCTTTTGGTTGGAGAATTTAATCCAGTTAGGTTTAAGATAACTGTCGATGTGTGTGTTCCTATTACCATTTTCTTAATTGTTTTGGGTTTGTTTTTGTAGGTCTTTTCCTTCTCTTGTATTTCCTGCCTAGAGAAGTTCCTTTACCATTTGTTGTTAAGCTGGCTTGGTGGTGATGAATTCTCTTAGCTTTTGCTTGTCTGTAAAGGTTTTGATTTCTCTGTCGAATCTGAATGATATCCTTGCTGGGTAGAGTAATCTTCCTTGTAGATTTTTACCTTTCATCACTTTAAATATGTCCTGCCACTCCTTTCTGGCTTGCAGAGTTTCTGCTGAAAGATCAGCTGTTGACCTTATGGGAATTCCCTTGTATGTCATTTGTTGTTTTTCCCTTGCTGTTTTTTTCTTTTTTTCTTTTTTTTTTGCGGTACGTGAACCTCTCACTGTTGTGGCCTCTCCTGTTGCAGATCACAGGCTCCAGACGCACAGCCTCAGCGACCATGGCTCATGGGCCCAGCCGCTCCGCGGCATGTGGGATCTTCCCGGACTGGGGCACGAACCCATGTCCCCTGCATCGGCAGGTGGACTCTCAACCACTGCGCCACCAGGGAAGCCCCTCCCTGCTGTTTTTAATTTTTTTCTTTGTATTTAATTTTTGATAGTTTGATTAATATGCATCTTGACGTCTTTCTCCTCAGGTTTATCCTGTATGGGACTCTCTGTGCTTCCTGGACTTGACTGACTATTTCCTTTCTCATGTTAGGGACGTTTTCAACTATAATCTCTTCAAATATTTTCTCAGTCCCTTTCTTTTTCTCTTCTTCTTCTGGGACCCCTATAATTCGAATGTTTGTGCGTTTAATGTTGTCTTGAGGTCTCTGAGACTGTCCTCAATTCTTTTTATTCTCTTTTCTTTATTGTGCTCTGCAGTAGTTATTTCCACTATTTTATCTCCCAGGTCCCTTATGCACTCTTCTGCCTCAGTTATTATGCTAATGATTCCTTCTAGAGAATTTTTCATTTCATTTATTGTGCTGTTCATCATTGTTTGTTTGCTCTTTAATTATTCTAGGTCTAGTTAAATGTTTCTCATGTTTTCTCCATTCTATTTCCAAGAGTTTGGATCATCTCTACTACCATTACTCTGAATTCTTTTTCAGGTATACTGCCTATTTCCTCCTCATTTGTTTGGTTTGGTGGGTTTTTACCTTGCTCCGTTATCTACTGCGTGTTTCTCTGTCTTCTCATTTTGTTTAACCTACTGTGTTTGGGGTCTCTTTTTCACAGGCTGCAGGTTCATAGTTCCCATTATTTTTTGGTGTCTGCCCCCAGTGGGTGAGGTTGGTTCAGTGGCTTGTGTAGCTTCCTGGTGTAGGGGACTGGTGCCTGTTTCCTGGTGGGTGGGGCTGGATCTTGTCTTTCTAGGTGGCGGGGCCGCATCTGGTGGTGTGTTTTGGGGTGTTTGTGAATTTAGTATGATTTTACTCAGCCTGTCTGCTAATGAGTGGAGTTGTATTCCTGTCTTGCTAGTTGTTTGGCATGGGGCGTCCAGCAGAGAGCTTGCTGGCCTTTGGGTGGAGCTGGGTCTTAGCATTGAGACAGAGAACTCTGGGAGAGCTCTTGCTGATTGATATTATGTGGGGCTGGGAGGTTTCTGGTGGTCCAATGTCCTGAACTCACCTCTCTCACCTCAGAGGCTCAGACCTGACACCAGGCTGGAGCACCAAGCCCCTGTCAGCCACATGGCTTAGAAGAAAAGGGAGAAAAAAAGAAAGAAAAAAAAAATAAATAAATATTTTTAAATTATTAAAGTAAAAAATAATAATAAGAATAAAAAAGAGGAGAGCAACCAAACCAATAAACAAATCCACCAATGATAACAAGCACTAAAAACTAAACTAATGTAAACATAGAAAATCAGAAACAAATCAGTCACAGACAAAAAACCCCAAGTCTACAATTCCTCCCAAAGTCCACTGCCTCAATTTTGGGGTGATTCGTTGTGTATTCAGGTATTCCACAGATGCAGGGTACATCAAGTTGACTGTGGGTATTTAGTCTGCTGCTCCTGAGGCTGCTGGGAGAAATTTCCCTTTCTCTTCTTTTCGCACAGCTTCTGGGGTTCAGTTTTGTTTTGGCCCCTCCTCTCTGTGTAGGTTGCCTGAGGGCATCTGTTCTTCGCCCAGACAGGATGGGGTTAAAGCAGCAGCTGATTAGGGGGCTCTTGCTCATTCAGGCTGGGGGGAGGGCGGGGTGCAGTAGTTACAATTGGAATGCAGGGCGATTCTGCAGCAGCAGAGGTTGGCGTGACATTGCAACAGCCTGAGGTGTACTGTGTGTTCTCCCAGGGAAGTTGTCACTGGATCACGGGACCCTGGCAGTGGCGTGCTGCACAGGTTCCCAGGGGGTATGGATAGTGACCTGTGCTTGCACACAGGATTCTTGGTGGCTGCAGCAGCAGCGTTAGCATTTCATGCCCATCTCTGGGGTCCAAGCTGATAGCCGCGGCTCACACCCGTCTCTGGAGGTCATTTAGGCAGTGCTCTGCCTTCTTTGGGCAGACAGAGAAGGATTCCCCTCTCCTCATGAACCCTGAAACATGGGTCCCTTGCCTCTTAGGCAGGTCCAGACATTTTCCCGGACTCCCTCCCAGCTAGCTGTCGTGCACTAGCCCCCTTCACGTTGTGTTCATGCAGCCAACCCCAGTCCTCTCCCTGGGGTCTGACCTCTGAAGCCCGAGCTTCAGCTCCCAGCCCCGCCCGCCCCGGCGGGTGAGCACACAAGCCTCTGGGGCTGGTGAGCGCTGGTCGGCGCCGATCCTCTGTGCGGGAATCTCCCCGCTTTGCCCTCCGCACCCCTGTTGCTGTGCTGTCCTCCGCGGCCCGAAGCTTCCCCCCAGCCCACTCACCGTCTCCACCAGTGCAGTTTGTTCCTAGTGCGCGGAAACTTTTCCTCCTTCACAGCTCCCTCCCAGAGGTGCAGGTCCCATCCCAATTCTTTTTTCTCATTTTTTCTTTTTTTTCTGTCCTACCCAGGTTCATGGGGATTTTCTTGCCTTTTGGGAAGTCTGAGGTCTTCTGCCAGCGTTCAGTAGGTGTTGTGTAGGAGTTGTTCCACATGCAGATGTATTTCTGCTGTATTTGTGGGGAGGAAGGTGATCTCCACGTCTTAACTCCTCCGCCATCTTGAAGTCGCTCAAAAAGTAGATTCTTAAAGGCTGAATCATTGAGGCAAAGAGTAGACAAATTTTAAAATTACACACGGATTCCCAGACTACGCTTCAAAACTCATATATACTCACACCAAATATTTGAGTGCCCTTTTACCACATCCTTGACAGCATTGTGTTCTATCAGTGTTTTGATTTAGTTAAGTAGCTGTGTAAAAAGTATAACATTGTTTTAGTTATATTAAATTAATGAAGATGAGGATCTTTTTATGTTTGCGGAGGTATTAATTTACATCTTCATTAGTTTTATTCATTTTCTTATTTACTACATCTTACTAAATTGTTTTGGAAATTATTTACTAAGTTCTGTTTCTCAGATTTTACTAAACTTTATATGTAAGAGCTGCTCTTTATTAATATGCTATTTACATCTTTACTTTGGTGTAGTTTATTAAGATTAAATGTATTCTTCTGTTTGAATATAGTATTTTAAACTTTATATTTTAAACAATTGTACTTAGAATGATTAAAAATACATTAAACTAACCACAATTCATTTTTTTTGGATTTTACGTTAAGCAAGGACTACATGGAGAAAAAGACTTCATTTATCTGAATGCACATATAACTACAGAAAACTCACCACATGCACATGCACTTTAAAAACATGTAAAATATATCAGCCGTGTACAGTCTGCTCTTAATCATGGCAGTATGTTAAAGGAAATTTTAAAACTACTTAGCAGACATAATTGAAGTATTTACAAAGAATAAAAGAATTGAGATTATGCTTGCCAGAAGTATGTTTTGCATGGTACTTCATATGCTATATTTTTGAGGCACAGCCAATTTTTAGCATATTTGTGAGAGGCATGTATAAACAAGTTTACGATGTTA
>NW_006790533.1:0-50202 GCF_000442215.2 Lipotes vexillifer | reverse complement strand
CCCTACAAAATGTTGTTTTGTAACTTCATACTGATTATCAATATAACAGTGATTACAGTGGTAGTATAGGGCTAGATTTACAGGCAGTAATCAGATTTCAGTGAATGTGTTTTAAGAGATGGAAGATTGAGACACTGAAAGAGAAATAGAAAATGAGAAATTTTAGCTAGAGAGAGATGTGCCAGGAGCAAATCCCAGATTACTAGGAGAATCAAGATAAATACATTTATACTAGGGAAATTTTCCTTTGTTCATTTTCTCACCTTTTTTTTTAACTTTTAATTTTTTTTAAATTTAATTTTACTTTTGGCTGCGTTGGTTCTTCATTGCTGCAGGTGGGCTTTCCTCTAGTTGCAGCGAGCGGGGGCTACTCTTTGTTGTGGTATGCAGGCTTCTCATTGCAATGGCTTCTCTTGTTGTGGAACATGGGCTCTAGGCACACGGGCTTCAGTAGTTGCGGCACGTGGGCTCAACTTGGTTGCTCCGCAGCATGTGGGATCTTCCAGGACCAGGGCTTGAACCCGTGTCCCCTGCATTGGCAGGCGGATTCTTAACCACTGCACCACCAGGGAAGTCCCTAACTTTTAATTTTATATTGGAGTATTTTCTCACCTTTCTTTCAGTCCAGTCTCTCTTAATTCCTCTAGGAAAATGAAATTAATGGTAGAATTGCATATGTCTATGCCCATATATCAATAGAAATCTATATAATTCTTTTATTATTTTTTTCCCTATGAGTAAATTAAATCAACTAGAAATTTTTTTCACCTCTCCATATCATCTTGGGTCATGAAAAGACATCTCTAAGAGAGTTTCAGAGGAGAAAAGTTCTTGCTGTCACAGAATTATAACCAGCACCAATGTCCATTGTCTCCTAAGTATGTAGTTGGTATGCATCAGGTTAAACATTATATACATTAAAATCACCCAATATTTATGAATTGGTGAATGAATATCCAACATTTATTGTGTATTTGTGATATGTTAAAGAATACAATGGTGAGTCAAACCAGAAAGTTTCATTCATGGAACTCAAATATATTTTAACAAAAATATATTTTAATTAGTTTTATAATACTATATAAAGAATATAGTGGTATAGTATAAATCATGGTCTTTGGGGTCTCAGATATATAGATTCTTGTCCCAGCATTGCCACTTACTAGCTGTATGACCTTGGGCAATTTATTTGACCCCTCTAAGTGTTTTTAATTATTTTGTCAGAGATTATTTCCTCCTGTCATTCTAGAAGGTGTAATGGGAAGAACACTGAACTAGAAGTAGGATCTTGGCTTGTTGGTTTCTGCTCCTGCCTCCTTACTCCTACTCACTCTGGGCCTCAGTTTCCTTATCTGTGAAAGAAGGAAATTGGATCAGGCAATTTCTTAAGCTTCTTCCATATTTTAGGATGCAAGGAATCTTTGTCTTTGCACTTAATTTCACATTCATGAAGTAAAATTAGCTTTCCTAGTGTTTCTCCATTCCTTTGTTTTTCAAGTTCTCTTGCAAGACTGTAGTTTTGAATCAAGGAACAAAGTACGTTGAAAGTTTTAAAGTTTCAAAATCATTTATTTACCGGAAAAGACCTTTGCCATTGGATTTCAAACAATGATAGGAGTGGTTTTAAGAAACACAGTCTACACTACAACTTATTTCCCAAGGGCTCCAAAAGACAGACCTCTCCTTCTAAAAACTTACATTGTTGGGAAGGGTGGAGCTGAACTCTCATCTGTAGAAAACATCTGTCAGAATATATGACTCATTGCCAGAAGCCCTCTTTTGGAATCTTTTCTTAATAACAACAATGTATAACAAAAAGACGCTTTGTATTTCAGTAATGCCTTTATTTAGACCACCTTTCCAATCCATTTATAAACATGTCTAAGAAACAGGCTATGTCTAGACTACCAAACAAAACAAGGCACCAAAATTGAACAGGAAGAGTGTTATAGCATTGCTGAACTGCTGTATTCAGTAGTTTGAATATTCACAGTAGTTTATTCCATTTATAACTTTCATAAAGACTCTAGGAAGAAATACAAATTTTATGGCAGCAGATTCCATTTAAATCCTTCTTTATAGGTTTGGACGTATTTAAAACATCTTTGTTAATTGTGACTGGTACTGGTAGCCTAAAGAAATGTAGGCTATGCCAGGCTTACCCACATAAAAAGATAAACATCAAAATAAGAGTGTCTTAAAATATTTTACCCATTTTTAAATTGTGTAATTTTCTAATTATTGATTTAGAGGAATTCTTTATATATTCGAGACATAAGTTCTTTCTCAGATACATGTCTTAGGCATATTTTATCCCAGTCCTTTTCTTGCCTTTTTGTTTTAGTAACAGTGTCTTTGAAAGGCAAACGTTTAGTATTTCCACATAAATTTGAGAAACAAATTGTTGATTTCTAAAATAAAGCCTACAGGGATTTTGATTGGGACTGCATTGAATCTAAAGAGAAATTCCCTGGTGGTCCAGTGTTTAGGATTTGGCACCTTCACTGTGGTGGCCCAGATTCAATCCTTGGTCGGGGAACTAAGATCCTGCAAGCTGCGTGGCACAACCAAATAAAAAGGAAGATATCTTAACAATATTGAGTCATCCAAATTATGGATTCAAGATATTTCTGCATCTACTTAGGTCTTTATTTTATCCCAGGTATGTTTTGTAATTTTTACTGTATAGGCCTTACACCTGTTCTGTCAAATTTATATCTAAATATTTCATATATTTGATATTATTATGTGGCATTATTTTCATAATTTCAGTTTCCAATTATTCACTGATAATATAATAGAACTGTGATTAATTTTGTAAATTGATCTTGTATCATTGCAATCTTGTTAAACTCATTTACTAGTTCTGATAGCTTGTTTTGTAAATTTTGTAGGATTTTGTACACAGACGATTGCCTTTTAGTTCTTCTTCTACCTGAATGCACAGACTAGAATTTCCAGTATAATGTTGAACAGAAATAATGAAAATTATTACCACCTTGCATTGTTGCTAACTTTAGAGGAAAACATTTAGTCTTTCACCATTAAGTATAAGCTGTTAGTTTTTTGTAGATGCCATTTAACAGATTGCAAAGATTTTTATTATTGATATTTGAAAGCATTCACCAGACTCCACAGAGCACACACATTTGAGGGTACTGTTTAGAGGTAAAGGATAAGGTACAGAATGAGAAAGAGAATGCAGGCAAGCAGCAAGGGGCTGAGAGACATTCCATAGGGGAGTTCCTGGTTCATACACATGTACCACATGTGTACCATGCTGTGTCTCCAGCTTGAACTGGCTGATCTGTGCAAGGAATGTTGGCTTCAGGAGAGTTCCCTGAGAAGCTTTCATTGGCCATTTAATCTGTCAAGCGAAGTTGTCAAAGTGGTTACACTAGTTGCAAGCATCAGTAAAGAAACTGACCAAGAAGGTCATCAGAAGAGTTTCAGACCTTAAACAGCACATCATAAAACCTGCTGCCTAAAGTTACAAACCAGGTACCCAGGCATCCGGAGAGGTAAAGAGCTTTTCCAGTCCAGTAGTAAACCAACTCATGATCTCCTTGTAGTTTGAAGTTCACTGCTATTCTTACTGCTGAAAGTTTTTATGAGGAATGGGTAGTGTATTTCTTCAAACACTTTTTCTGCAGCTATTCAGATGATCACACGGTTTTACCTTTTCAAGCTGTTAATACGGAGAATTACGTTGGTTAATTTTCAAGTGAGACTAAGCAGGCACCCCTGGGATAAACCCCATTAGTCATGACACATTTTTTTTACATATTGGTGGATTGAGTTGCTAAAACTTTTTAGGAATGTTTACATCTGTGATCATAAAGGATACTCATATCTAGCTTTATTTTGTTGTAATATTTTTGTGGTTTTGGATCAGGATCATAATGGCCACACAGAGTTGGGAAATGTTCCTTCTTCAGTTTTCTTGAAGATTTTTTGTGGAATGCAGATGTTCCGTAGAATTTTCCAGTGAAACTATCTGATCGTGGATTTTTCATTATAGGAAGACTTTAACTAATAGTTTGGTTAATAGATTTAGGGCTATGCAAATGACCTATTTCTTCTTGAGTGAGCTTTGTTGGTTAGGGTCTTTCAAGGAAGTTTTTCATTTCTTCAAATTGTCAAATTTATTGTCGTAAAATTTATTATATTCCCTTATTATTCTTTGAGTGTGTTTAAAATTTGTAATGACATCACCTCTCTTGTTCCAAATTTGGTAATTTGTGCCTTCTCACTTATTTTCTTTATCCATCTGGTTAGAAGTTTATCAGTTTTATTGATCTTCTCAAAGAAGCAGTTTTCACTTTTATTTGTTTCCATTTATTTCTGTTTTTCATAATTACTATTTCATTTCTTGTGTTTCCTTTGTGATTAATTTTCTGAGATTTTGCTAGTTTCTGAATATAGACGACTACTGATTTGATAATTTTCTTTTTAACATAGATATTTTGTGCTATAATTTTATCTTTTAGTACAGTTTCAGCTGCATCTCAGAATTTTTGCTAGGTTGTGTTTTCATTTTTCTTCGGTTCAGAATGCTTTCTGATTTCTTTTTCATATATTCTTTGATTTATGGATTATTTAAAATTTTGTCTTATATTAATAGTTTCCAAATATTTTGGGACTTTCCTAATATTTTACTGTTATTTGTTACTAATTAAATTCCATTATGGTCAGAGAACACACTTTGTATAATTTGAGACTTTCTAAATTGAGACTTCTTTTATGGCCCTGAATAAAGCCTTTCTTGGTAAATGTTCTGTGTGCACTTGAAACGAATGTATAATCTGTTGTTGAATGGAGTGTTTCATAAATATCAATTAGTTCATGTTGGTTGGTAATTTTGGTCATCATTTTTATATCCTTAAGGATATTCTGTCTAATTGATCTATCAGTCATTGAGAGAAGGAAGTCTGGTCCTACATATATGGTTTTGTTTATGTTTTTCTTATAGTATCATCAGTTTGTTCTTTATGTATTTTGAAACTCTGTTATTTAGTGCACACACATTTAGGACTGTTACATTTATCTTATATTTATATTGATCCCTTTATCATTATGAAATGACCCTTTTTAGCCCCTTTAATATTCTTAGTTCTAAAATCTCTTATGTCTTAAATTATGGCAGCCATTTTAGCGTTGTTTTCACTAACGTTACTATGTATTTTCTCCTATTCCGTTAATTTTCATCCATTACTGTCTGTATACTTAAAGTGGGTTTCTTTCATGCAGTTGTATTTGGATCTTACTGTTTTATACAATCTAGCAATCTCTGTCTTTTAATTGGAGTGTTTAGATCATTTATGTTGAATGTGATTATTGATATTATTGATTAAACTACCTCATTATTTGTTTCTTAATTGTCTCATTTCTTACCTTTTTCCTCTTTTCCTTTTTTGTCTTCTTTCAGGTTGAATGTTTTTATGATTCCATTTTATATTATTTTTGGGTTATTAGCTGTAACTCTAATTGATGGCAAATAAGCACATCAAAAAATGCTCAACATCATAAGTCATTAAGAAAATTCAAATTAGCACTATAATGAGATACCAGTATACCCACAGAATGTATAAAATGAGAAATTCAGGTAATAATAAGTACTGGTGAGGAATGGAATAACTAGAACTCTTATACACTGCAAGTGGGAATGTAAAAATTATGCAACCACTTGATAAAACTATTTGGAAGTTTCTTAGAAAGTTAAACATATATTATGATCCAGCTATTTAACAACTAGGCATTTATCCAAGAGAAACCAAGGCAGATATCCATTTAAAGATTGAACACAAATGTTCACAGCAGTTTTATTCGTAGCAGTAACTTGAAAACAACCTGAATGTCCATCAAAAGGCGAATGAATAAA
Organism: Lipotes vexillifer; assembly: GCF_000442215.2. Taxonomy (NCBI): domain Eukaryota; kingdom Metazoa; phylum Chordata; class Mammalia; order Artiodactyla; family Lipotidae; genus Lipotes; species Lipotes vexillifer. Next base: position 44,321 of record NW_006790533.1, on the reverse strand, counting down.
TGAATATCTATGCAATAGATTCTGCTCTGCAACATGAATTGTTGAATATCAAAATAATTACGTTGAGTCTAAGATGCCAGATAAAAAAGGGTTCATAGTGAATGATTTCTGTGACAAATTGACTGGGCCATAGAATGCCCAGGTAGCTGATTAAACATTAATTCTGGGTGTGTTTGTGAGGGCGTTTCTGGAAGAGAATGACACTTAAATTGGTGGACTGAGTAAAGAAGGTGGCTCTCCCCAACGTGGGTGGTGTCACCTAATCCACTTAGGTCTTGAATAGAACAAAAAGGTGGAGGAAAGTTGAATTCACTCTCTGCCTGACTGTTGCAGCTGGTCCATTGATCTCCTCCCCGCAGTGCTCCTGGTGCTCAGGGCGTCATACCCTGGACGAACATGTGCGTGCTCACCCTCTCTCCCTCTCTCCCTCTCTCTCTCTGTATATAGATATAGGTACATATTAGTTGTTTTTTTTTCTGGAATTTTACATATGTGAATTATATATGTTTTATGTATATGTATATGTATCATCTACATAATCTATAGTGAGAGAAAATAGATTAGTGATTGCCTGGAGCTGGGGAATGGTGCAGAGTGGTGAGTGGGAAGAATTACAAAGGCTGATGGGAAAACATTTAGAATTGATGGATAAATTTAACATATTGATGGTGATGGATAGATTGATAGGTATTAAACACTAAATATTGTGGGACAACTGTCTTTCATTAAAATAAGAAAAATCAACACAAAATATTTTATACTAAATTCAAAGTAGAAGGTGGAGGAAATCTGAATTATAAGAATTCCAAAAATTTGATGATCATTGAGAACTGGGGCAGTTACAGGTGGTGTTTTTAAGTTAATGGTTATATTCATGAAGGGAGCTTATGGTTAAAATGGACCCTGATTTTGGATGGTGCTAAACAGTAGCAGTTTCCTGTAACTTTACACAGAAAGAATGTCTCCATATGGTGCAAGCAGAAAAGAATTATATTCTGTTTCCCCTTTGCCTATTCAAACTTTTCTATGGGGCTAGTTATTTCCTGTCGTTGGTGACATCTAAGGCAGCCCTCATGTCTTTGTCTGGTCTTATTTTAGTAATTAAAATGTCTAGATTCATGTAATTGTCAAAACCCGTTTCACTTATAATCAATGATCTCTTCTCTCCATTCTCCCTTGTTGCACCTGTTCAGGTATGGAGCCTGTAATAAAAAAGAAATATGCCTTCATTTTCTCTATTTTGCCAACCATTGCTTCTTTCTCTCCATCCCCGCCCCCCACAACTTGCCAGCTTGCTAACCCACATTTCTACCCTCTCCAGTGAAGTTGGAAGAAAAGAGAGGTAAGGGAAGGAATTGTTGTACTGATCTAGTACTGTCATGATCTTTCTTTAGTAGATGTTGAAATTTAACTCTTTATCTCATGGAGTGTTCTCCTGCACTTCTGGTTACTCAGGTGATGTACCTGTTTGTTTGTCCCTTGCCCCCCAACTCCAGATTCCTTCCTCAGCCTTGGATTTCTGAAGCCGTAACCATTTGGTTGGGTAATATCAGACCTGCAGATGGTCCTTTTTAATTGCATTCCTGACCACCAGCTCTTTCTCTGTTGGCACAACTCTAGATTATAGAACACACTTACATATTATTGCAGGGATGTGTGTGATGGCTACCTCACTTCTTTCTCTCCCTCTCTCTCAGATTTCTCAGGCGCCTGCATGGTCTTCCTTCACTCCAGAGCACATATACCAAGGTCTCCAAATGCTTAGATTGAACCCCCTCTTAGTGGATTCAGTTAAGAATAGAATACGATCCTTTCTTTTCTGACACTTTGAGTTGAGTGGAGGGAAGGAAAAAAATGCCATAGCAGTTTAACAACTTTATCCAGAAAAAAAGTTATTTTTCTTAGCTGCTTAATCCTTGAAATATTTGTGCTGTGGTGAGTATTTAACTAGGGCTTGAAAAACAGCTTTCATTTTTGTTTCCTTGCTCTTTCCTTTGCTAGTCTGATATAGGCAGTATTTCACCTCAGTGTGGAATGTGGAAGCACTTGCTCATTATTGTTTTATTCTTGGAATTTGAAATCTGAGCCAGAACTGAAACAGAAGGGTTTCCATTTTGACATTCTATTAGAAGACTGTATAGTGCCAAGGACAGGTTGTAATTGAATTTCATTATCAAAGTCTGTGGTTCTGAGAACATAGGATTGCAAGAGGCATCATTTATAAACGTCTTGAAAGAATGTGTGATTAGAGTTAGGATTTTTAATTTTTTGTTTGTTTGCATTTATTTCAGATTCTGTGTGAAGATGGTATTAGGATTTGGATTAGATAACAAAACAAGATTATGTATAACTTTAAAAATGTCAAAATATTGGAAAACAATCTTATTAATCTAGTAATTTTCTATGGAAGCTCTCAGAATCAAAATCATGTTTTGAAAAAAGATGTTTCTTATAATATCACAGATTTATCTGTATTGACATTAAAATCATAACTTTTTCTTGCAACTCATATATAATTGATTCTTTTGGGCATGGGATAATATGATTAAATGTCTGATAGTTTTGTTAATTCTTGAATTTATCAGTCAAAGCTTCAGGTTGAAAAATTCATAACAAGTTAAAATGATAAAGTCTTATGTACCCCAGTGTTCATAGCAGCACTATTTGCAATAGCCAAGATATGGAGACAACCCAAGTGCCCATCAACAGGAATTTGGCTTAAGAAGATGTGGTGTGTATATATATATTTATATACATATATGTATGTATACAAAATGGAATATTACTCAGCCATATAAAATAATAAAATATTGCCATTTGTAACAACATAGATAGACCTAGAGAATATTATGCTAAGTGAAGTAAGTCAGACAAAGACAAATATTATATGATATGACTTATACGTGGAATCTAAAAAATAATACAAATGAATTTATATACAAAACAGAAACAGACTCACAGACATAGAAAACAAATTTCTGGCTACCAAAGGGGAAAGGGATGGGGGTAGGGATAAATTAGCAATGTGTAATTAACAGATACTAACTACTGTACATAAAATAGATAAGCAACAAGGATTTACTGCATAGCACAGGGAAATATATTCAATATATTGTAATAACCTATAATAGAAAATAATCTGAAAAAATATATCTATATAACTGAATCACTATGCTCTACACCTGAAACTAACACAATAGTGTAAATCAACTATACTTCAATTTTAAAAAGTTACTGAGCCTGAAAAAGAAAAAAAGATAGTAAAGTCTTTAAAGCTGTTTCATAAAATGGGGTAATTATGTATAGATTTGCTAGGAGGTGTGTCAAAGACAAAAATTTAGACAAGTAAGGAAAATGATTTTATTCAGGCTGTTCCAATAGAGAGAGCACCTCAGATCTGAACATCAGAGTTTCTCAGTAGAGTGGTTTTGCTTTGAATGTATATATAGGTGGGAATACACAGTTTATAGGTAGGGTGATTATATAGTAAGGATTGTTTTTATAATTAATGAGAGTCTCAGCTGAATATGACGTTTATCTCTGCATCTAGCTAGTATTAGGGGACAAGTATTTCTGCTAACCATCTTTGAGACAAAGAGTAGGAATTTGGAGGGTCCTTATCTGTAACTGTATAGGTAAGGAAGGGGTCAGCTGCTAGTCTGAAGGGTCACAAAAAAGAGTGGACAGCGAGTTTTAATGTCACGTGGAGAAGGGTAGTTCTTCGCAATAAACCATTTCCTGGAACACAAAAGAGTGGAGGATTCTATAAAATAAAGTAGTGGTGGAGATTTTGTAACCACCACTGTTTTCTGGGCACAGAGCTCTCGGGTGAAGTTCATCATTGTCAGGGTTACCAATGGGAAGGTATTGAAAAGTTGAATTAGCAGATATTTTTTGTAATTTTTAAAAATGATGGCATTGTTATTATTTTAATTTTTGCCGTTGGTGCTTTACAAATAAAAACATATTCTCAACTTTCTGTCCAGCATGTAAAGAGCTTAGAAGTAATCAATTCCATTCTCACAAAAAGAAAAGAAAAAAAAAAAAAAGCTAAACATAGTGAGAATTAACATCTCTGTTTAGAATCATTAGAGAATTGAAGTCACAGGGCAAAGGAGTGCCCTGAAAACTGAAGAGACAGGGGAATATAGAGAATCACAGTTTACCAAGAACAGAAGGAGCCACAGATGACAGCAACTGGTAGGAACATTTAAATGTACAACATTTTGCCTATAGTTAACAGTAATATATTGTACATTTAATTTTTAAGAGGGTAAATCTCATATTAAGTGTTCTTTTTACAATAGAACATTTTTTAAAAGTATGATTGACCTTGGACTAGCTTGAAAGATGAAACTTCCTGGGCTTAGCCTTAAACGGGTTGTCATATATTCTGAGTTTTACCTCCAGGAGCCCGCCAGGATCTCAAGGTGAAAGTTGGAGGAAAATCCTGTTATGCTTCTGGCAGGGGGAGGGAAAAAGTAACTATTTGGAAATAAGCTCATAATATTCTGTCCTTCTTAACAAAGGCTTAGCCTCAAAGGAAACTATTATACTAGCAATATTATCTTTCAAAAGCGAAGGAGAAGGGCTTCCCTGGTGGCGCAGTGCTTGAGAGTCCGCCTGCCGATGCAGGAGACGCGGGTTCGTGCCCCGTTTCGGGAAGATCCCACATGCCGCGGAGCGGCTGGGCCCGTGAGCCATGGCCACTGAGCCTGCGCGTCCGGAGCCTGTGCTCCGCAAATGGGAGAGGCCACAACAGTGAGAGGCCCGCATAACGCAAGAAAAAAAAAAAAAGCGAAGGAGAAATAAAGACTTTCTCAGACAAATAAAACTTGAGGGAATATGTTGTCAGTAGATCTACTTTGCAAGAAATGTTAAAAATTTTTCAGAAATAATAAAAATGATGTAGGTCAGAAACTCAGATCTACACAGAGAAAGGAATAGCATTAGAGAAGGAAATAAATGAAGGTAAAATAAAATATTTTTATTATTCTAATCGATCTAACAGAAACCAGTTGTCTAAAATAATTATAACAGTAATGTGTTTGTTGATTATAGGTTATGGATAATGAATGACAGCAATGTTACTAGGGATGGTAGGGATGAAATGGGAATGCTGTGTTATAAGGAACTTGGACTGCCTGTGAAGCAGCATAGTGTTACGGGAAAATGGACTTAGATTACTTATAAATGTATATTAAAAACAGTAGGGTAACCTTTAAATTTTTTTTAAAAAATTATAATTATGCTGCTAAGAGAGGTGAAATAAAGAATTAAGTGTTCACTTGAAAAAAAAAATTATAATTGATATGCTAAAAGAGGTGAGAAAATAGAATCATATAAAATGCTTGACTGAATCAGAGAAGGCAAAAAAAGAGTAGAAGATGAAAACAAACAAAACAGAACAAGTGCAGTGAAAGAGAACAGTTACAACTCTAGTAGAATTTAAGGCTTAAATAGGTTAAATCATTTCCTCTAAGATCAGGGACAAGACAAGGATGCCCACTCTCACCGCTTTTATTCAACATGGTATTGGAAATCCTACTTACAGCAATTCAGACAAGAAAAGAATAAATTAAAAAAAAGGAATCCAGATAGAAAGGGAAGAAGTAAAATAGTCACTGTTTGCAGATTACATGATGCTATGTATAGAAAATCCTCAAGACACCACTAAAAAACTACTAGAGCTCATCAGTGAATTCAGGAAAGTGGCAGGATACAAAATTAATATACAGAAATCTGTTGCATTTCTGTACACTAACAATGAGCTATTAGAAAGAGAAGTTAAGAAAACAATCCCATTTACAATCACATCAAAAAGAGTAAAATACCTAGGACTAAATCTAAGGAGGTGAAGGACATGTACTCAGAAAATTCTAGGACACTGGTGAAAGAAATTGAAGATGACACAGACAGATAGAAAGGTATACCGTGTTCGTGGATTGGAGGAGTTAATATTGTTAGAATGACCATACTACCTAAGGCAGTCTACAGAGTCAGTGTAATCCCTATTAAAATACTAAGGGCATTTTTCACAGAACTAGAACAAATAATTCTAAAATTTCTATGAAATAACAAAAGACCTAGAAAAGCCAAAACAATGTTGAGAAAAAAAAAACAAAGCTGGAAGTATCACCCTCCCTGATTTCAAACTATACTACAAAGCTACAGTCATCTAAACAGTATGGTACTGGCACGCAAACAACACATAGATCAATGGGACAGAATAGAGAGCCCAGAAATAAACCCATGCACCTATGGTCAATTAATCTGTGACAAAGGAAGCAAGAATATACAATAGAGACAAGATAGTCTCTTCAATAAGTGGTGCTGGGAAAACTAGACAGCTACTTGTAAAAGAATGAAACTAGACATTTTCTCACACCACATACAAAAGTAAACTCAAAATGGATTCTAGATTTAAATAAAACCTGAAGCAACTTCTAGAAGAAAACATAAGCAGTATGCTTTTTGATATCGATCTTTATAATATTTTTTGGATATGGCTCCTCAGTCAAGGGGGAAGAAAAGCAAAAATAAACAAATGGGAATACATTAAACTAAAAAGCTTTTACACAGAGAAGGAAACTACTAACAAAACATAAAGGCCACCTATTGAATGGGAGAAGTTGTTTACAAATGGTATATCCAATAAGGGTTTAATATCCAAGATATACAAAGGATTCATACAACTCAACATCAGAAAAACAAACAGACAAACAAAAAACCTGATTAAAAAATGGGCAGAGGATCTGAATAAACATTTTTTCAAGGAAGACTTAACAGGTGACCAACAGGAGCATGAAAGGTTGTTCAACATCACTAATCATCAGGGAAATACAAATGAAAATCACAATGAGATATCACCTTACACCTGTCAGAATGGCTATTATCTAAAAGAGAACAAAGTGTTGGCCAGGATGTGGAGAAAAGGGAACCCTCATACACTGTTGGTGGGAATGTAAATTGTTGCAGTCATCATGGAAAGCAATATTGAGATACCTCAGAAAATTAACAACAGAACTACTATATGTTCCAGCAATTCCACTTTGGGGTATTTATCTGAAGAAAACAAAAACACTAATTGAAATGATATATGCACACCTTTGTTCATTACAGCATTATTTATAATACTCAAGATATGGAAGCAACTGAAGTCCCCATTAACAGATGGATGGATAAAGAAAATGTGGTGTGTGTATATATATATATATATATATATACACACACACACACACACACACACACACACACACAATGGAATACTATTCAGCCATAAAAAAGAATGAAATCTTGCCATTTGTGACAACATGGATGGACCTAGAGGGTATTATGCTAAGTGAAATAAGTCGGACAGTTAAAGACAAATATTGTATGGTTTCACTTATATGTTGAAGCTAAAATAGTAAAACAAATGAACAAACATAAAGCAGAGTTATAGATACAGAGAACAAACAGGTGATTGCCAGGGGGCTGTGGGGAAAGGGAAAAAATGGTTGAGGGAGAGTAAAAAGTACAAACTTCCAGTTGCAAAACAAATGAGTCACAGGTATGAAATATACAGTGTAGGAAATATAGACAATAACTATGTACAGTAATATCTTTGTATTGTCATATATTGTAAGTAGAGTTATCTGTGCTTATCAATTTGAAGTGTATAGAAATATTGAGTCATGTTGTGTAACAGCAACTAACATAATGTTGTATGTCAATTATACTTCAAAAACAAACTCACAGAAAAAGATCAGATTTTTGATTACCAGAGCCAAGGGCTTGGGGGAAGGGAGAATTGGATGAAGGTAGTCAAAAGGTATAAACTTACAGTTATAAGATAAATAAATACTAGGGATTTAATGTACAACATGATAAATATAATTAATAATTAACACTGCTCTATGTTATATATGAAAGCTGTTAAGAGGGTAAATCCTAAGAGTTCTCAGCACAAGAAAAAATATTTTAAAATTTTTTTTTCTATTTCTTTAATTTTGTATCTATATGATTTGATGGATATTCACTAAACTTTTTGTGATAATCACTTCATGATGTATACAAATCAAATCATTATGCTGTGTACCTTAAACTTATACAGTGTCAACTATATCTCAATAAAACTGGAAGGAAAAATTTTAAAAAGACTTAAATAGGTTAAAAAATAAAGGGATGTTGAAAGATATATCATGCTAACACTCATCAAAAGAAATCTAGAATAATATTCCAGGCAAAGCATACTTCATGGTAAGGACAATTATCAGGAATAAAGAGGATATTGCAAAAGCATAAAGGAATCAATTCTCTAAGAAGGCATAACAATCATTAATGTTTATGCATTTAATAACAGAGTGTCAAAATATTTAAGAGAGAAATTCATAGAACTTCAAGGAGAAATAGACATCCATCCACTATTATAGTTGGATATTTCAACACCCCTCTATCAATAATTGACAGACCCAGTAGGCAGAAAATTAAGTATATAATTGAACTGAACAACACCATCAATCAATTGGCTGTAATTGACATTTATAAATTATTTTATTTAATAATATCAGAATGCACATTCTTCTCAAGCTCACATGGAGCATTCATCAATATAGACCATATTCTGGGCCATGTAACACACTTTAACGAATTTAAAAGAATAGAAATTATATAAAGTATGCTTTCAGTTCACAATGTAATTAAATTAAAAATAAATAGAATGATAGCTGGAAATTCCCAAAATATTTGTAGATTAGATAGCACACTTCTAAGTAACACCAGTGCAATAAGAAATCTCAAGATGAATAAAGATATATTTTAAACTAAATGAAAATGAAAATACAACATATTGAAGTTTGTAGAATACAGTGAAAGCAGTGCTTAGAAGGATATCTGTAGTATTGAATGCACATATTAAAAAAGAAGAAAGGTCTAAACTAAGAAACCTAAGCTTCTATATTAGGAAACTAGAAAAGGGCAAATTAAATCCAAAGTAAGCAGAAAATAAATAAAAATTAGAGCAGAAATCAAATAAAAACAGGAGATCAATAGATAAGATCAGTGAAACCAAAAGCTGGTCTTCTAGAAGATTAGTAAAATGTATACAACTCTAGCTGGGCTAACTGAGAAAAAAAAAAGAGAAAAGCTACAAATGACTAGTATCAGAAATAAATGGGGGGGTTGTGTCCATTACTACTGATCTCATGGATATTAAAAAGGTAATAAAGGAATGTTATAAATAACTCTTTGCCCACAAAATTGATAACTTAGGTGAAATGGAACAATTCCTTAAGTAATGCTGCTGTTCAGGTTACCACACTTTGAAAAACATTGCTTTAAATGAACTTAGACTGCCAAGATCTTTAAATGTTTCTATTATTTTTTATAATAATATCTTCCTTAACATTGAATTGCCATTTGCCACTTCTACATCTTAAAACAACAAAAGCAAACACCTATAACTATAAAATACCCCGTTTTCATCCTTTTCTCTATCTTGAAAGTCTGTCTGTTGGTAAATCTTTGGACTGGGATAGAAACCTCCGCATTCATGGATAAGGAACTCCATCTACACACAAAACCTCAGCACAAGGCTTATCAACAGTTGCATAACACAAGAGAGAGAATACTTTTTTTTTTGGAAGTTTTGGGAAAACAAATATCTGAAAATGATTTATTATAAAACAGAGGATGTACTTGGGAAGATCTACTTAATGTTCTTGCAGAAGATAAAGAAAAATATTACCTGAATCATTTCTTAAAAAACTGATTTGAACATGTTACTGGATATGAATCACAACTGAAAACTCAAGCTATGTTCTCTTGGACCCTCCTATATAAACAACAGGACAAAATGCAATTCATCATACAGTCTCTGTCAGGAATCATCCCTGGGGGCAAGCATGGTGGAGGGAATGGTCACATCAGTGAACTTATATGTGTGTGCAAGGTAGTCAATGTGTGTGTGTAGGCAGGATGGCCTTTTACAGTGTAACCTGGCTCATGAGCCAAGGGAAACCATTTCCTTATCTGTGTTGTTCACAAGTCCTTCGGTAGATTTGCTACCAGATTCTGAAGTCTAGTGAAATATTATTATAACTGGGTTTAAAAAAAAACTTATGTCTACTACAACAAAGTTAATTTATATAATACATATCCTAGCAGATCAATGATATTAATCATGTCTAACTTAGTCATATATATTTATGGTAAATATAATAAAACATTTATTCCATAGTTACCACTAAATAAGCTCAATTGTAAAACTCTTGAGAAAGTAATATATAATGTTCTCTGATTGAATACATACCGCAGAAGGCATAAGCAGATTCTGCCAAAGTATTTCCCTGTGACACTCTGAGGTGCATGTGATTCTCATAAATACTTTCATGCATTATATTGAGTTCCAAATCAATGACATATGTTTACCATTACCTGTTGAAGAAATTCCAAGTTTATGTTCAATCGTTAAAGTAAGCAAATGCTTAGAAACATAGAAAATTCTTATAAGCTGTTACTGCCTGTCACCTGTCAATGTTAACATTTTGAAACTAACAGGAATGCATTCACTGGCTGGAGTGAGCACTTGAAAACCATGCCCAGAAAAAGTTTGGGGAAATGAACATAAAAAATTCGTGCAGATGAAAGAAGATAAAAGAGGAGATGGTCTAGCAAAATTTAGAGAGATCTCAGCTGGCCCTTTTCATGCTTTGTGTGCTGCCTGGGTAGGATGGCCAGGAGCTTTCCTGGGTTCTGAGGAGGGAGAGGGGGTCTCTGCCTGGGGTGGTAATCCTAGGGTATTCTAAGAAGGTCTCTTTGTCTGAACTGGCCAATATGTGTGACACAGTCGATGTGTATGTTGCCAGCATGCCCAGAGTTGTCAGGATGTAAGAGCCATTAATGCATCTAGACTCTAGAGTATCGTATCAGTCAGCCTGGGCTGCCAGTTTATCCAGGAGAACACAGATGCTCAAGCAGGTGGTTGGTAAGGTTATTGGCTATACCTTTTTCCAGCATCTCTTTGTAGGTGTTGGAGTGGTCCTGCCCTTGTAGCTGGGATATTGCTATAGGCAGATTGCTACTGGAGTGAAATGTTCTAACAGCTCATTTTGGAATTCAAACTCCTGTTGCTTCCAGTTTTCCAATTTTCTTCTAGCTGGGTACATCTGCACTGTTTTGTCACACTCCCCTCTAAGCAAGAAGTCAGGGAATGGATCTCTGGAAAGTAGCTTAAGTCCTAGGTAATATAGACAGTGGGAATCTCTTCTTCCCCAAACTGTCTTCCCATCTTAAACCTGGGGGCGTGTGTGTACTGTATCCCCAGTAGTTGCCCTCTGCCACCTGTAGAGTCTGAGTGAATCAAAGTGTTAGCTGTACCAGTTACTGGTCGAACAACTCTTAACCACTGTGTGCCTTAGTTAACTCATGTAAAGCAAGGATAGTAATAAGATTTGACAGTAAAGATTCTGGAACTGGAATTCCCAACTCCACTATTTTCTAGCTGAGTCACCATGGACAAGTTATTTAACCCTTCTGTGCCTCAGTTTCTTCATCTGGAAAATGGGGATCGTAGTAGTACCTACCTCATAGAGTTGATATAAAAGTTAAATGAGTTAATATTTTTAAGTAGTTAGAACAGAACCTGTTACATAACAGACACTATGTGTTTGTTCTTATTACTATTTCATCGTCATCATCATCATGGCATTTTCCTAATAATGGAAAGTTCAAGAGTTTTTGACACGATGATTGGATGTCTCTGCATTCGTTGGCCAGTGTGTTCATGTAAAAATTACACACAGGTGAAACTTCAGAAAACATATGTAGAGAGAGAAATAGATAAATAATGTAACATATAGATAATAGTATTTAAGTGGCATTTCAGTATTTCAGTGGGCTATTATATTTCTCTTAACTTTTCTGTGTTCAAAAAATGTATAAATAAATGTATCATTCTTAAAAGTACAAGCTTGATAAAAGCCTATAGTTGGCAAAGAGTGTTACGAGCATGCAAAGAAGAAAAGGGAAATACTATTTAACATGTGGTGGTTAGACAACTGGCTAGCTTCTATCAAAATAAATTTCTAATGGAGAACATTTTAAATGTTGAGAAGTCAAATAATAAAAAGATAATATAGAGGGAGAATTAAGAAATTTCTGAATAGAGATGAATTTTATAAAATTAAAACTTACCATAACAACATTTTAGATTCGAGCAGGACTTACAGAGTGGTGAAGTGAGAACCTTGGTAAATCTCCTCCACAAAAAGAACAAATATCAGCAAAACAGACTCTTTCAGAACTCTGGAAATCAACCAAGGGCTTCCAACCATCTGAAGATGGATTATTCAAGAAAAACTACCAAACTTCAGTAAAAACAGTGGGGTCTTTGATGTTTAACTTGGCCTACTCCCATCCCCCTGTCCGCAGAAATGCAATTTAAAACCACAATAAGATGTCATTTCAAACCACCTAGAATGCCTATAATAAATGAAACTGACAATAGCAAATGTTGATGGGGGATGTGAAGAAACATGCTGGTGGGAATGAAATTTTTACAACCACTTTGGACAATGGTTTGTCCGTTTCTCAAAAAGTTAAACATAAAATTACTAAATACCTACATAAGAGAATTGAGCACATATGTCCCCACAAGGACACGTTCATAGTTACATTATTCATCATGTCCCAAAACTGAAAAACTGCCAATCAACTGGATAGACAAAATAGGTGGATCGACAAAATGTGGCATATCCATACAGTGAAATACTATTCAACAATAAAACTATTGACATGTGCTATATCATGGAAGAACTTCAAAACATTATGCTAAATGACAGAAGCCAGACATATTATGCACATATTGTATACTTCTATTTATATGAAATATCCAGAATATGCAAATTTTTAGAGAAATAAAGTAAATTAATGGTTGCCTGAAGCTGGGAATGGTAATTAAGCATAGGTGGATAAGAACAATCTTATTGAGGAATAAAAATGTTCTAAAACTGATCTATGATGATGTTTATACTAGTTAGTTATATTAATAATCTTTAAAATATACACTTGAAATGGATGAATTGTATGATATGTAAGATATAGCTCAGTAAAGATTTTACAAGAATATTTTAAGCTAACTTTTCCTCCCAGCTATCAGGGAATACTTTACTGGGTGTACTCTGGGACCAGTGGCCTGGAACCGCAATTGGACAAAGAGGCAGAGTTTCAATTGCTAATAATTTGCTGTGTCTTGTACTGAGACCAAGCACGGAGAGGAGAGTTTATGAAAGTTTCTTGGGAAGCCTTTGAATGCAAAACCCATAAAAAGAATGGGTTTTCTTTAACAAGGAATTTTTTGTGTGTGTCTTATTTATTTTTTTGTTTTGTTTTAAATTTTACATTGGAGTATAGTTGATTAACAATGTCGTGTTAGTTTCAGGTGTACACCAGTGATTCAGTTATACATATATATGTATCTGTTCTTTTTCAAATTCTTTTCTCATTTAGGTTATTGCAGAGTGTTGAGCAGAGTTCCCTATGCTATCCAGCAGGTCCTCATTGGTTATCCATTTTAAATATAGCAGTGTGTACATGTCAGTCCCAAGCTCCCAAACTATCCCTCACCCCCCATAAAAAGGGAGTTCTTGATGTGAAGTTAAATTGCTGGATGTGAGAGATTCAAGTATGTACAAGAAGATTTGAAGTCAACTTTGGGAAGCAAAACTCAGACACTTTTTTTTTTTTTTAATGACAAAGAGATAGCTAAGTGGTCTTGGGCAGCTGGGTATAAAAGGGAGCTATACTGACTGCCACACATTTTTCCTCTCCTCCTAGATTTTGACTAAGGAAATAAACATTCATGGATAAATAACCAAGGGAAGAATAAAGTAGAGCTTCATCATTATAAATAAGCATCTTTTATCATTGAAGCTGAACTTTGAGAAAATCCAAATTACAAACACAACTTTTATTTTATTGAACACTACATATTTCACCTTTCTTCCTTAACAGAGAGTAGGATATTTACTCTACAGTTCATAGCTATTTAAAAAACAATTATTGAACAATTATTATGTTTCAGATACTCTTCTGAGCACTTGGGATATAGCAGTAAACAAAACAGACCTCAAATGTTGCCTTCATTGAGCTTGTATTCTGAAGGGGAAAGAGAAACAGTGGCACATAAGTAAATAAATATGTCAAGTATGTTATATAGCAATGTTATTGAAAGAAATAAACATAGAAGTGCATGCGTACTGCTATGGGAAAGGAGCTGCAATTTTAGTTAGGGCGGTCAGGGATACTTCAGAGCGAAAGTGGGGTCACTCTAGGTGTTACTCACCAAGGTTCTTGACCTCCCTTAATCAATAGAAATTGATAAGAGCCAGGTGAGAAATTCATGCAAGGCGTTATTGGGGCTCCTGCTGCAGCAGGAGAGAGTGAAAACAAGTAATAGCTTCCCTTGTTCGCTCCCCGAGGGGGGGCAAGCTGGTTCCTTATATGGGGTGAGGGTAGGGGCGGGTCCAGGGGTTGGGCCAGAGGGGTGGCTTAGGTAGTCTGCCCACACCATTGGTGGTGCTATGTGCACGGTGCATGTGCAGTACCCTAGTTTTGCTGTTTTGGGTCTTTTTGTATCTTGTTCATAATTAGTCCCAACTAATTATGTGCATGCATGTAGTTATTTTTAGTCCCTTATAGTTGCTTTGTATTTTGTTCCTCGAGGAGACATTTGTCCAGGTGCAAGCACTGCAGCAAAGGGTCCCAGGTCCCAGGTCCCAGGCTGTCTCATAGGAAGGGACAAAACCTTAGATGAGGCGGATCTCTACATCTGAGGCAATCACCAGGGTGGCTGACAGCTAAACACTGTTCACCAATAGCAATCCCAGCCATACTTGACAAGAAGTCCTTTCCTGAAGAGAGATCCAGGCCCACCATGTAACACAATATTCTCAAACTATGGAATTACCAGAATAAGTTATTCATCATTCGTTATGTACAGGTTTATGTGTAGGTGTTTAAGACCAATATAGTCAAACCAGATGAGGAGGTGATGCTGTTTTTGTTCTAAAGCTTAAGACATATACATCTACTAAAGGATCTTAATCAAGTCATTAGGGCTATACTGCATTTTTAAACATAGGCTAAAAAAAACGTGAAACAATTATCAAAATAAGCATGAGTTTAATACTTTACTGGTAAATTTTTAGGTACAGAATATGTGTAAGAATTCAGAAAGTGTTATAGTGGTGTGGTGGAAGAAATCATCAAGGAGTGGATAGGTTCTTATTTGGGCATTTGCCATCTTTTTAATTCTTAGACCTAGTAAATATTAAATAAAATATTGCTATTTTGTCTTCTTTTTTTCTCAAATACTTTAGGGTTTAAGCAAAAAGATTAAAAAATCATGTGTATATTCTTAAAGTTCTGTTTACTTTAAGCCATCAACAAATTCCAGTTCTTTTACATTTAATCATAACCTGATACAAGGTAATTTAATCTAAATTAATAGTTATTTCACAAATACTTTTGAAGAGTGCATATTTTCAGAAATAGTAATAGCTATGCTTATTGAGTAATCTCTGTGTGTCAAGCATTATATGGAACACTTTAAATAATTTATCTTAATCCTTTAACAACCCTACCAGGAATATTCCAGTCTTAATTATCTTCATTAACATATGAGGAATCTGAGAGTTAGGGAGTCTAAAAAACCTAAGATTATCAGATACTAAGTAGCACATCTCAGGTCCAGCCCCAGCCTTGGGGTTAGTTGTAAAACTCTTAAGAGCTTTATTGCAAATAATCCTGTCTGATGGCAACAGGAGAAACATTGCTGCTCTGAAACTGAGTAGCAGAGATAATAGTCATATATCAAGGATATGAATAGCACTCCTTAGTCTGGCCTCATCCCCATCTCTACCTCTTCACCTCAAATCTTGAATGGAACAGTCAACCATCATGAGACTATTCACTTTTGCAATGGGCAATTAGAAAGCCAAGAGCTAAAAACCTGAATAATGACATGAGAAGTGATAATAATTTGGTAAAAGCTAACAAAGACAATTCACTTGCATAAAATTTCACACAAAAAGTATATGATCTTTAAGATGTGCTATGGGATAGTGTTGATTCTCTGAAGATACATAAAAAAATCAGTCCAGCATTGGAGGAACAGAATGCAATATTTAACAAAAGTAAATTGCTGAAAATTTGTCTTTGCAAAGAAATTCTGCACTATGCAATTGCTTTAGCTGAAGCAGATGGAGTTAATCATGCCATATTTGAGATTTTTTTTCACCTCTCCTTGAAATAATTAGCCACATGACTATAAGTACATTTTTCATGTCAAATGAACAGTGGCTTCAAAGAAATTGGAAAGCGGAAGTGCAAGAGAGTGAGAAGACTGAGTTGATGCACGAAAGACAAAATATCAACATTTCTTGTATAACCACTGAACATGTGTCAGCAAGCGTGAAGTCACTTTTCACTGGAAATAAACTATAATAGGTAGTTATTAAGTTAAGAGACGCAATAAAATGGAGCTCATCTTGCCTGTCAGTGCAGCAACTTGCAGAATATTGAGGACAGCCCAGGGGTTTATTTAACTCTAAATTCAAACAATATGAGTGAAAGTATGTTAAAACTTCTAGAAAAACTAATGCTAAATATGATGTTTGGGAAAGAAGAGCAAAAACTTAATTGCTTCCATGGTCAGATCAAAGTTGATCAGATATCTTCTGGTCAGTACTCCTTACTTTGCATAATGGTGGCAAAGGAGAATGTGTTAGGAAAACATTTATATTATAGAAGGTGTAGTAGGAGATCTCTTATTCAAGACTATCAAACCGGTAATACTAGGTTAGGTAGTTTTATTTTAGTTCAGAATGTCAGTTATATGACTTCCGCCTGTGGTCATATGAACCTGAATTTTTAGTAAGGAGTAGTCAATGAGTTTTTTGAGTCTCAATTTAGTTTCTGTCAGATTCTAGTTACGTGAGCAGAAAACAGGAAAACTTCTGGTTTGGCCATGCTAAGACTATTTACTGCCAAAGCCTATACATTGCGTCACCAACCACAAAATAATAATAATAATTGTAGTGTTCTGGTCAAGGCACTTTATGTATATCAACTCCTGTAACTGTCATAATACTCTTTGATGTAGATCCTATTATAATATATTCATTTTACTAATAAGTAAGCAGAGATGCAGAGGGGTTGGATGACTTTATTGCGTCACACAGCTAGTAAGAGCAGAGCTGAGATTGAAACCCAGTTATCCTATCTTTAGAGTCTGTGCTCTTAACCATGATGTAATATAAACCGTGGCAGCTATACTGAAGCCACTTTGCTATAATACATGCCATACTCTCTCTCTTGGATCTAACTAGAGGTTTTTCATTCACTACTGCTGACTATTCTATGGAGTATCTCTTTTTGCTTTTTCTCTAGGGTAGCCCAAGTAACATTTATGAGAATGCCATAACTTACATGTAGCCTCGGTGGAATCAAGTTGCTTTTCTTCTGTATTATAGAACAAGGTCCTGGGAGGCCTAAAAATAAAGTGAGTGGAAATTTACTCAATTCAAAAGTACAGCATCCCGTATATCATTAAATAAGAATGCTCAGAGGGGCTGTATCTAAACTTGCTTATATAAACTTGGACTAATGATTGAAAAATGTTTTGTAAAAAACTCAAAAAAATGTTCTAAGCAGTTTTGGAATGAGTAGTTGATATTTGTGGTATCCAGGGACAAATTAGTCATTCAGAAATTTAAGAAAGGAATAAAAACCCCATGGGTGTTTCTCCAAATCTTATTTTTCTTCTTTTTTTTTTCTGTTGTCCCTGTTTATTGTAATGATCTGTCTGATTTTGGGGTACTTCTATTCTCTGTTTATATAGCTAAGATCACTTAAGAGATATCTACATGTTTTGGCATTTCCTAGGTATAGATGCTTAGCCATACCATCATCTATGGCAGCAATAATGTCATTCCCTTGCTTGCCCCTCTTTCTAATCTAAAACCTACTAGACTTCTACCTTTAGAATTTAATTCCTGTAACCAAAAGGTTTAAACTTCTGCCTATTCCAAACATTGACCTGCCCTATAGAAATTGTCTTTCTAAACTCATTTGGGGCTCATTCTCACTTTTACCTCTGTCTTAGAATGTCCTAATACTCACTGTCATCTCAACCACTATTTATCTCCCCTTATCATTTCTTTTTTTTTTTTTTGGCTGCATTGGGTCTTAATGGCGGCACGCAAGATCTTCATTGGGGCATGAGGGATCTTTCGTTGTGGCGTGTGTGGGATCTGTAGTTGTGGTGCGTGGGTTCCAGAGCACATGGGCTCTGTAGTTTGTGGCACACAGGCTCTCTAGTTGAGGCACACAGGCTCAGTAGTTGTGTCACACAGGCTTAGTTGCCCCGTGGCATGTGGGAAGCTCCCCCGCCAGGGATTGAACCCACGTCCCCTGCATTAGAAGGTGGATTCTTTACCACTGGACCCCCAAGGAAGTCCCTGTCGTTTCTTTTTAATCCATGACCTTTCTCTATAGGACTTCTTTTTCTAACCCATAACTTAGTTGATATCCCTCACCCTCTGCCCTGTCCTCAGTCCAAAAGCCCACCCTAGGACAGCTACTATTTTTTCTGATGATCCTTGTCTTTATGCTCCTTGACAGTACTATTAGAAATACCAACTCTATTTTCAGTCAAACATGACACATTATTTGTTGCCTAATTCACTAATTTCCTTTTTGGGGATCTTCTCATGATTAAATTTCTGGTGCACAGCACATTACCTGGTGTATAGTGAACACTCAAAAATATGTGTTGAAAAAGGGAAGAAAAGAGGTGGGAAGAACATGAAGTCAAACATTCTGTGTTCCAACTTCAGCTTAACTTCTTGCTAGTTGGGTGAACGTGGATGAATAAATTAAGCTCTGTGTAACTCACTTTCCTCACTATAAAGGGGGACTAATAATACATTTCATGTAAATTAGGAAGGGTTAGCAATTTTTGCCTTTAGTAACAAGGTAGAATATTCTTTAAGTACTGGAGTAAATAAACTGAATTTAAAACGTGTATATATCATATATAATTGTATATGTTTATATATTATATATAGTTATATGTATATGTAATAACTGGGATACCAGCTAATAAAAGGAAGGGGAAATTTAATATATTTCAGATCAGTGTCTTTAGCACATTTGTTTTCTTGAATACCAGATAACTGATAGATGATATCTTGCTCAAAGTAATATATATATATTAGTAGAATTATTTTTAATCAGTTAGTAGTATTTTAAATGAAGTGACAGAAACGCCAGTATTTACTATTTGTATTTTTAAAATTCTGGATTTTAAAATAATAGATGAAATTTATATCTGTCACACATAAATTTCTCTTTTTGTACAAGAAATTAATCTACCTTTCTACGTATAGAAGGAATATAAAAAAGTTTAAGTAAAGTCTTGGTTACTTTGAACAACTAACTGTTGATTACAATAATGGTGCATGAATAGAAATATGGATGCAATATAGTTGACACTGTCATGTTTCAAGGTCGCCCCCAAATATTATGTAATTTGGCTTATTAGTTGCACTGGTCTATTTCACTTGTCCTCATAGCAAGCAAGGTATTGAAATAGGAAATTATTTGAGCCAAGTAATTTCACTGGAAATAATTCAGTTCAATTGTAGTTTTTGAGTCTCTCCAGGACAAGTCAAAATACACCTTAACTTACAAATATCCAAAGTTCTGACCTTTTGATTTTTCATAACTTTTTTTTACTGACATCAGTTATTCTTCCCACCCTTTTCCAGTTAGTAATTTGGGTTCCTTCCTGAGGAGGATTTTTCCATGCAGACCACATAAAGCTATCCATCAACTTCTTCCCATGCTTAGGTTTTTATTCATCTTACCAACATCAATTTTTGTTGGAAACAAATCAGAAAGTTTGGGAAACTACAAATGGAAAGGATATGACATGTCAACCAGTATAACTTCCTACAAACAAGATTACTACTTATAATTTATTTAGTTTATTATAACTGACACCATCACAAGAACACCATTATCCTTTAATCATAGAGTGAGAATATTATCTTTGTTTAATGCTTAATATAATATTCAGTTTTATGTTTTCTCCCTTCAGAGAGTTTGAGGAGAAAAAGAAGAGAAATATTTTGGCTGCATAATTCTTCTCCCATCCCTGCCTGTGCCAAATCTTTTCCTTTGAGCCCTGAACCATTAATTCTTAGTGCACTCAGAGGCATTACTAAGCTAAAGGGGACTCTATTCACCAGGGCAGAAAGCCATTTATCATTTACTGGAGAAGGGATAAAGAAAAGTATCCAAATATATTCTCTGGTTGAAAACAGCTAGCACCATGATCCTCTTAATTGCTATCTCCCACTTCCAAACTTCCTTGTCTGTGACTCTCAACTCTCTCACCCAGTTATTCAGACAACATTCAAGTAGTTCATACTATATGGCAGGCATTTTCCTAAGCATAGGGTTTAAAAAATTGAAATTCTGTAATTCCAACTCTTAAGGTGGTGGGGAAAGAGATGGCAAACCACAATTACATACTATATAAAAAGTGATTTAATAGAGGAATGCACACAGCGTGATGAAGATATAAAAAGACATTACCCTCTGGGATTACAGAAAGTCTTCAGAGAAGAAGTGATTGAGTTTTGACTTGATATTTGACTTGAAGAATGACTAGAAGGAATTCATTAGGCAAGATGGCCAAGCAAAGGGAACAGAGTATGTAAAAACTGAAAGCTGTGAGTGAGTGCAACACACTTGGCAAACATTTCTGAGTCACAGGATGCCTGGAAGGAAATAGTGAATTTGGAACTAGACATCATAAGAGCTTTGATTTTTATTCAGAAATGTCTGATCTGAGCATTTGGACAGTTTAAATAATAAGGGACACCTCAATCAAGTTTACATTTCTGAAAGTTTATTCATCTTATTGGCACAGTTCTTCTGCAAAGATATCATTTAAAATGTTTAAGTCTAGATGATGATAACCATATTCTATGGTGAAAAGGAAGGCAGGAGGAGCACCATGGAATGGCCAAGCAAGGAATTCTGAAAACCCTTGCTTCCATAAAAGTAATGTGAACAAAAAAGTCAAAATTAACATTTCCAGAACTCTGGAAATTGACCACAGGCTTACAACAATACTGGGAGCATTTATTCAAGAGAAATGGATTATGTGGAAGTGATATCAGCAAGATGGCTATATAAGACATTTCTCATTGTATCCCCCCTTCAACAACAGTTTGGCATCCATCCACAGAGAAAAGTACCTCTGAGGGAGCTATGGGATCCAGCACCATATGCCAAGGAACCTAGAAGACACACCCGAGCAGTGGGTAATAGGCATACCAACTTCGTCTTGGTAGTGGACCCTGCAGTGATCTGTGAACTGGCTCTAGGTACTCTCAGTCTGTATTCTCTCCTGGAAAACACTGTATTAGAAAATTACTTATGGATAGATAAGCTTTTATGGAAGTCCAGGAGAAGTTCCAGCACTTAATTGAAACAACAACAACAACAAAAACAATTTTGGAGACATTAGGGAGGGTAAGAGGAAGCATTTGATTTTATCTATATCACCCCAACCCAAAGTGGCATAGTCTAATGCCAAGAGAGACCTTCTTGGCCGGAGATTTCTCCCAAGAAGGAAAGGAAGAGCATTTGAGTGAGTACCCAGTTTTCCCAGCTGGGTGGGTGGGATGCTGCCAGAAAGACCCATTTCTCTCTCTCTGCATCCAGAGTACTGTGTTGTGAGCTACAGGAGTTGGAGACACAAAGAGGCTGGGGGAGTGGCAGGTAGGACTCTTGCAGGGCATTAAAGGGACATGGACTTTATAAAGAAGCTGCGCATGAGCCACTGGGGATGCCTCACCTGTAGATCCTCCCAGTGGCTGATGGGCACCGCCAGCTCTCTGTGCCTCACCCACACATTTGTGGCCAACTCCTTGTGCATACTCCCGATGGTGGCAAAAGTGAGCTTTGGCGGAGGACTAGTGAGCAGAAAACTGGTCTGAATCCGCAGCCCAGAGAGAGACCACAATAAGATCAATGGCTGACTTTTCATCAGAAACCATGGAAACTGGAAAGAATGAGATGACATTTGCAACGTGCCGAAAAAGACTTACCCAAGAATTATGTATTTTAGAAAAACATTCTTCAAAAATAAAGGAAAAATTAATTCATTTTCAGACACTAAAACTAAAAGACTTTATCATTAGCAGATCTGCTCTACAAGAAATATTAAAGGAAGTCCTTCAGGCTAAAATGAAGCTAGATAATAACTTGCTTCAACATGAAGAAGTAAAAGCACTGGTAAAGGTAATTACAGAAATTAATAAAGATTACGGTATATTTATCTTTCTGTTTGTAAATCTTTTATCTGATACAAAAGACAAATGCATAAGTCAATAATTACAAAACTATGTTGATGAGATTATAATGTACAAAGATGTACTTTGTAGTGTGATAGTAGCACAAAGGAGTGGGGAGGGAATGGACCTATATTGGAGCAAAGCTTTTATATAATATTAAAATTAAGTAGATATTTATTTGAACTAGATTGTTTCAGTTAAGATGCTAATTGTAATCCTAAGGCAATCACTCAGAGAATATCTCAAAAAGTAGTAAAAGAAACAAAAGTTTTAAAATAGTATGTTACTAGAAAACCTCTATTTAACACAGAAGGAAGCACTTATGGAGGGATAGAGGAATGGCAGCAACAGCAAAATAAACAACATAAGACTTATGGAAAACAAATAGAAAATGGCAAATGCAAATCCTACTTTATTCATAATTACATTAACTGTAGATGGGCTAAACTTTCCAATCAAAAAACATATTTGCAGAATGGATTTTTTAAAAAGATCCAACTATGTGCTGTCTGCAAGGTACAGAGACATTAATTCAAAGACAAAAATAAGTTGAAAGTATATGATGGAAAAATAAATACCATTCAAACAGAAACCACAAGAGAGTTTGAATGATTATACTAAAATCAGACAAAATATACTTTCAGACAAAAATTGTTACTAAAGACAAGGAGAAATATTTTATGTTGACAAAAGAGTCTATTCATCAAGATGATAAAACTGTTATGAATTTATATATCCACTTAAAAAAAAAGAGTCCCCTCCAAAAATGAAGCAAAAACTGACAGAATTGAAGGGAGAGACAGACAATTCAATGATAATGTTTGGAGACTTCAGTACCCCACTTTCAATAGTGATTATAATAACTAGGCAGAATATCAAAAAAGAAAAAAGAGAATAACAGTATAACCCAGTTAGCCTTAACACACATCTGTTGATGGCAGCCCAACCATAGCAGAATACATGCTGTTTCTAGTGCACATGGGATATTCTCCAGGACAGATAATATGTTAAGCCGTTAAAAAAATTTCTGTAAATTTAAAAGGGTTGAAACCATAAAACATGTTCTCTGACCACAAATGACATACCAATAACAGAAGAATGATGAGGTCAAGTCTGACATGATCAAAATATGAAGTCATATTTTTTAAGCAGAAAGAAAAATTATGAACATTTGTCTTTAAGGAAAATTAATTCAAAAACTTTAACATTCAGTAGAAAAAAGACTATGTAATCATGTTCATAATGATAATTGGTAATTTATGTAATCATATTAGAATGACCAAATTTAAGAATTATTCTCAGCACCTCACATTCATGAATATATTTAACCTTTCATAAAACCTATGGTAGAGGAGATATTATTGTATCTCCATTTCACAGATAAGGAAATTCAGGATAAGGGATACTAATAACCTTGCACACCATTACATATACCACAATTTATCAATTCTCCTATTAATAGGCATCAGGGTTGCTTCCATTAAGGAGCTATTAAGAATTGTGTTGTCATTAACATGTGTTCACACATGTTTTTGGAACTACATGTTCATAATTCAGGTCCTCTGAAAGTCAAACATTAAAATGGGATTAGGTGTGAAAAAGATTATTCATGGAAGTAGCTATGAAGGATAAAGGGGAGAATCAGAGAAGATGGAATAGCCTTCAGCCCACAATTCAAATCTGATAGGAGAGGAAGGAAAGATGATTGCTGAGGAAGAGTACCAATATGCAGTGCTATCCTAATAAAGTTTTAGCCCAGTGAAAGTAGGCCAAATTTGTAAATGTCATAAATCATATTGGTGAAGTTTCTTTCTATTAATTCGCTGATAGTTTCTTATGAAAGGCATTAAATTTTGTCAGTTGCAGTTTTGTGTCAACTGAAATAATCACAGTCTTTTTTTTTTAGTTCTATCAACGTAGTGAATTAAATTGATTTTCAAATGTTAAACCACCCTTGCTTCCCTGAGATAAGTCTGTTTGATCATGATCTATTTTCTGATTTTCCTGGAATATGTTTGAGAATCATTTAAAAAATCATGCCTGGTGATTCTTAAGTACATTAAAATTTGAGTACAAATGTAATCCATTTGTATACCTTGCGTATCCTTTATTATGACCATAAGGTGTATAGATAAGATTATGAGTTCACACCAAAACCTCTAATTCCTATGTAACAGAACAGTTTATCTAGCTTTCTCCATTGTGATATTTGTAAATTCTCTCTCATGCAGTGAATAATGTGGTACCCATTATTTATTTACTTAAGTATTTTCCCTGGATGTAAACAATTTTTCATCCTCCTGCCATCACGTCATCCTTGTGGATACCTCATCACCCCATCTGAGCTTTGACTCCCAAGGCATTGTCTACCCTCTTCCACATCAGTGCTCTCTTCAGCTTTCTTGTGCTTCAACACCTCATACGATGCAGCCCCTCCATTTGGACATTCTTCTTACCTTCCTCAGGCTCTGACTCTCCACTCAGGGTCACCCACCTTCTTGCATAGAAACCCTAGTTAGCACATTTGGACTCCAACAACTCATGCTGGGCTGTTCTTCTACATGCATGTCCTCCTCACCTGGCTTGGATTCTAATTGCCCACTTGCTTGGATATACTCCTTGCCCTTCTTGGGCTCTAATGTTTCACACCAGGCTTTTCCTCCTCAGGAACACACTTCTCACTCTGCTCTTTCTCTGACTCCCTGCTTCGGAACTTTGCTGTTTGTATTCCTTCTTCATCCCACTCAGGCCCTGACACTCTACATGGGGCAACCCTTCTATAGGGATGCCCTTTCACCTTGCTTAGGCTCTGACACCTCATGCTAGGCAAACCCTCATGTAGATACCCTCCTTAACCCAACAGAACTCAGACAATCTTTCCAAGGTATTCTCACCATGTGGGCACACTCTTCACCCCACTTGGACGCTGACACCCCTCTCTGAGCCTCATATCTTCCATTATAATGCTGATGTAGTCACTTACCTTGATCTGCCTAATCTAAAGCTTTCAGGACTAAATTATTCATTAAAAGAAGTAAAGGGAAGAGAAGGTAAAGGAAGGAAGAGTGGAAGAGATAAAGAGGAAAATGAAGCACTTGCCATAAACTTTTAGGACTAGGAGGAACCAGAGGTGTCCTTTGCATACTAGAGAGAGTCATGCCTGATAAACAGTGTCATTGGATGTACTATCTGTGAACAACACCTGTCAGTATTAATTAGTGTGGCCTTGGAGGATGCCAATTAAATGTATTGAGATAAAATTCACATAACATAAAATTCACCAATTTAAAATGTAGAGGTCAATAATGTTCAGTATATTCACAGACTTGTGCAGTCATCACTACAATCTAAGTTTAGAACATTTTCTTCACTCCAGAAAGAAACTCTGTGCCTGTTAAGCTGTCACTCCCCTTACCCCTCCACCCTCTGACATAGGCAACTACTAATTTACTTTCTTTTCCTATAGACTTGTCTTTTCTGGACATTTCATATAAATGGATCCATACAAAATGTGGTGTTTTGTGCCTAGTTTCTTTTATTTAGCTTAATGTTTTCAAGGCTCATACATGTCATCACATGTATCAGTACTTTATTTCTTTTTATGGTCAAAAAATATTTCATTGTAGGAATATGCCACATTTTGTTTATCTGTTCATCAGTTAATGGACATTTGGGTTGTTTCCATATTTTGACTATTAAGAATAATGCTTCTATGGAATTCATGTGCAAAAATTTGCATAGACATATCTTTTTCACACCTTGTGTTAGTCTGCTCAAGCTGCTGTAACAGAATACCACAGACTGAGTGGCTTAAACAACAGCAGTTTATTTTCTCACAGTTCTATAGTCTGGAATTCCAAGATCAAGGTGCTGGAAGGATTGATTTCTGGTGAAATCTCTCCTCCTTACTTGCAGATGGCTACCTTCTCACTGTATCGACACATGGACTTCTTTCTGTGCACATATACTCCTGGTGTCTCTTCCTTTTCTTATGAAGACAGCAGATTATTTAGACCAGGGCCTCATCCTTATGACCTCATTTAACTTTAATTACTTCATTAAAGGCCTTATATCCAAATTGAGTCCCATTGAAGATTGGGGATTCAACATATGGGTTGGGTTGGGAGACACAACTCAGTCCATAACTTTCTACATTCTTGCCCCCTCCAAATTCATATTCTTCTTTTTTTTTTTTCATATTCTTCTTGTATGCCAAGTACATTCACCTCATCCCAGCAGCCCCAAAAGCATAAACTCCAAGTCCAAAGTCTTATCTAAATATCATCTAAGTCAAGTGTAACTGAAGCTCAAGGTGTAATTTGTCCTGAGGTAAAATTCCTCTTCAGGTATGAAACTGTAAAACTAGACAAGTTATGTGCTTCTAAACTCCAGTCATAGGATAGGCATAGCGTAACCATTTCCATTCCAAAAGGGAGAAATTATAAAGAAGAAATGGATAACAGGCCCCACTTAAGTCTAAAATTCAGCAAGGCAACTTCTGTTAGATCTTGATTTCAGAATAATCCTCTTTGACAAGACGCTCTGTGCTTTGGGTCTACCACGGTGGTGACCACTCCTTCCAGGCCTGCTGGAATGGGGCCTCACTGTTAGGGCACATAGGGCACCAGCCCCATCCCGTTGGCTCTGACTGGTGGCCCTGCCCTCTCAGCCATAGGCTATGACCTTGCCCCTGAGGCCCTAGACAGGAACAGCTTGGTCTACTGAAACCAAGGAGGTGGCCCCGCCTTCAGTAACCTAGCAGGAGAGAGCCTTGCCCCCTGGGCCTGTGCACTCTTGGTCTGTGGTGGCAGTGAATTAATTACAATCCATCCATAACAGGTACATACCTAGGAGAGGAATTACTGGATCATATGGTAACTATCTTTAACCTTTGAGAAATTGCCAGACTCTTTTCCAAAGTGGTTGAACTATTTTACATCCTCAGCAATGAATGAGGATTCTAGTTTCTCCCCATCTTCAGCAATACTTGTTAGTGTTTGAAGCTTGTCATTTTAAAGGAACTCTTGAGCACACTCGCTGCCATCATAGTTTTAACCACAACCTTTCTCACATTCTTTCCTTTGCCCTTTGCTGACTTGTTTTCCTTTCTCTATCATTCCTTCTCATCAGGCTAGTGCCAGCTGAGTCCCCAGAAAGCAAAACATAAAAGGGACCTTATGAAGCTATTTAAGGTCTTTATTTATTTATTTGTTTTAGCTTTGTTTTTAGTATTATGACATTTGCCATCACTTAGTTAATATGGTTTTGCAAGGCAAGCTCTCTGAAGCCGCTTAATTTTGCTGAGACACTGTCCCTACGGTTTCCATCCAGATAGTTTCTGGTTGCCTAGCAATTAGCTAAATGAGCCTCAGGCAAGGACTGTCCAATGTCAGAGCATGTATGTACACAGGAGAAAAGTACATTTAAAAAAATCAATACAACTAATTGATATAATAGCATAAATTATGTAATTGCTCAGTAATTTATGCTGTTTACCTAGCAAATTAGCGCATAATTTTAAAACAAATTTATGCCCTTGTAATAACCTTTTTACAGGCAACAATATGGGACACATCTAGATACTGAGGAAAAAATAAATTAAGTAGAATAAATATTTTTTATTTAGTTAACTGAATTTTTTAAGTAGCCCAAGTAAAACTGGTGCTTCTGGTTTCCAGCTGTGTATTTCCTGTCTGTAATTTTTTTTAATGGTTCTGTTTTGGTTCGTAATGGTCACATAAGCCTGGGATATCCTCTTTAACTTTCAGCTGAAGATTATCAATATGAGACTGGAATTACATCATAAAGGATTACTGACTGATTCATTAGAGCTAGTGTTGTAATGTTTCTTCATTAAATGTGTTTACTGTGAAGCTAGAGCTTCAGAGATTTTTTGATACACAGAGTTTTCCATGGCAACAGAGAATATCTTGTCATCTTATAATTTACTAGACCCAACCAAAGATAAAGTCAGCGGATGCTCACAACAGGAGGAACAAATTCCAGGCCAAAACTAAAGACATTATAAATACCTAAAATTGCAGTCTTTATCTCTAAGCCAGGTGTTTCAAAACTGGACCGGTCCCAAATATTTTTTTTTTCCTTTTTGGTTATTGTTTTTCTAGAAGTTGAAAAGGATGTTAAGGATAAGGCAGGTGTTAAGATAAAATTCCTCACTAGGAATGACTCATCAATAGCCAATCAGGGGTTCTGTATCTGAACATGACCGGGGTGGTGGCTTGGCCATGGCTATGAACTCTCCCTTCAGTCCAGGAGAAAACAATATTTTTAAACAAAAGTTTGAAGTAATTCCCACTTAAGGGAGAAAAAAATCTCTGTAGCGACTTGCCCCATTTAGATAACAAGGAATCTGTTACTATGTCACTATAAAGTTAGTGGCTCTGATTTCAACTTTGCCATTTACATTGAAGCGCATTTATATCGTTAATATTTAGAATTTTATAGGATGATAAATCTCTTAGTACATCTAAATTAAGCATGTCAAAATGAATTATTAAAGTAAAATATATTAATGAATGAGTCATTAATAAAAAGAAACAAACATAGAATTTAAGATGTTCAAGGCCAGTGTCTTCCAGAGATACACCAACTACTTTTTCTAGGATGAAAATGGTTTAATAAATAATACCAAGAAAAGTTTATAGGCCTCTTTTGTCATTTACCTCCTCAGGGAATTATGGCAAGGAACAGTTGCCCTTGTTAACCTGTGAACATTTTTCACTCCCGTAGGTCACTGACTCTGGCTCAGGGGTCCAATTTTCCTTTCATTCATTAACCACATTGGGAAGCAGAGTTTCTAACCCTTTCCAGTCTAAATGTGGAACAATCACATCCCCTCACAATCAACTGCCAGTGTGCTGGGACTTTTACGTTTCACTGTGCTCTTGCAGTGACGCAAGTTTTTAACAATTGAAGGATATTAACTCAAAAACTTGTTTTCTAATTGGAGGAGCTCAAGGGATTTCAAATAAATGAACTTGTATAAACTGGAAGCTTGTACATGTGCCTTTCCAATTATTTTTGCTCAAATTGGGGGAGAGGGCACTGCTAATCTCAGAAAGCAGATTTCAGAAATTATTTTAGCTATGAAGCCAACTCAGGATAACAAAATTGAGCAGCTGTGAATTGTTTGGATAGCTGAAAAGACATAACTTTGTTTTTTATCTTAGTAAAGGTATCATATGTTCAGAACAATGTAATTTAATTATTTTAATATGTGCATCTTTGTCAATCCACTAGATTATTTCCTTTTATTAGACCCATTGGAAAGAAGAAAAAGAAATGTCTAATTGAATTTAGACTTTTGCTAGACCTTTTTCACTTTCCTCTCATTTGCATAACTTAATTGTGAATTTTAAAACCACAAAGTATCCATTTGTAACAATTATGACCAAAATATTGTCTTTGTTAATAAAAAAGATACTAAGAAATTTATATTGTCAGGGAACATCTTCCCACACTGCTTCAATTAAATACATTACTTTCTGGAGATTGAAAGGAGTACATGACACAGAGCTTTCTAGGAACTTTCAACTGTACAGTAGCATGGTCAGTTAAAGAAACTTGGTTTGGAAAAATGATGGGGGAATCCTCTATGTTCTTTGTCATTTCCTATTTCCCTCCACACAAGTGAGTAAGAAAGAGAGAGAATGGGATGTGGGGTGGGATGGTGATTCTAATGGTTAATTAAGCCTTTAGTCAGATAATAGTAGATATTTCTTGAAAAGAACAAGATTTAAACACTTTAAATCTATAACTGATCTTCACAAGGGAACATATTCTTTAATAAAATATTTTATCATTCAGGAATAACTTTTTACGTAAAGTGATATATTAATATATGAATATATTAGAAAATTCAATATTAAGAAGTTGCCATTTCTCTCTCTCTCTCTCTCTCTCACACACACACACACACACACACACACACACACACACACACACACAAACGAACACTATATCTCCAATGGCAAAAATGTCTTATACTTACTTAAATAACATTTTTTTCAGTCAGCCCCTGGAATTAAGGCACTAACTGGACCAGTTGGCAAAGTGTGCATATTTGGGTATAGAACTGAAATAATTGACCATTCATTTAGCTTTTTAAAACTTTGTTTAAATTACAGAAGTAATTCATAAAGACATATCTCTCATAAAAGAGGCACACTATACATAACACAACTGGACAGCCAGTTCTGCAAGATAGATTACCAGTAGTAGAATTTTTTGAAAAAGGGATATCTATATTTTTCATGCCCTTATTTTTTCTACAGATATTTATTTTGTAATATACTACAAATTACCAATTTACAATTTCACCAAGAGTATGTGACAGTGCCTGTTTTTTTCTTAGCTATATTAGACTCAATATTGTTCATTAAATTGTTTTCAGTATTATGGACAAAAAATATTTTTATTGCTTTTTTGATTTGTCTTTCTCTTATTATAAGTGAATTTGAGCTTCTTTCAATATATTTATTGATTATATATTACTTTTAATTTGTTTTTTATATACTTGTGTTCTTTAGATTGTTTTTATTTTTTCATTTACTTTTGTCAGAGCTCTCTATATAGTCTCAATAGCTGCACTAAATGGTTTATTTGTTCATCATGTATTTACTAAAGGCACTTGTAACTTGTCAGTCACTGTTTTATGTCCTAGGAAGGCAGTACTAAACAAGACAATCCAGTAAGGGAAGACAGACTAAGAATAAACAAACAAATGAATACATAAGGTAATTGCTGTGAAGAAAGTAGATTATAAAAGAAAATTATACCAGAAACTCTCATTGCTGGTGGGAATACAAAATGCTACAACCACTTTGGAAGACAGTTTGGCAGCGTTTTACAAAACTAAACACACACTTAGCATATGATTCAACAATAGTGCTCCTTGGTATATACAAAAATGAGTTGAAAATGTATTAATATGTCCACACAAGGATGTTTATGGCAACTCTATTCACAATTGCAAAACTTGGAAGCAGTCAAGATGTCCTTTGTTGGTGAATGGATACATAAACTATGATACGTTCAGAAAATGGAATATTATTCAGTGCTAAAAAGGAATGAGCTATCAAGCCATGATAAGGCATGGAGGAAATTTCAGTGCATATTATTAAATGAAAGAAGCTGAAAAGTCTACATACAGTATCATTCCAGCTATATGACATACTGGAAAAAGCAAAACCGTGGTGATGGTGAAAAGATCATTGGTTACCAGGAGCTGTGGGAGGTGGAGAGCAGGGGCAGGCAGGGATGACTAGGCAGAACACGGCCTATTTTTAGGGTAGTGAAATTATTCTATCTGATACTATAATGGTGGATACATGTCATACATTTGTCAAAACCCATATGGTGTACAACATCGAGGACAAAGCATAATGTAAAGTCTGGACTTTTTGGGTGTAATGATGTCACCATAAGTTTATCCATTGTAATGACTTTACACCACTCAGGTGTGGGATGTTGATAGTAAGAGAAGCTGTGCCTGTGTGGGGACAGAGGGTATATGGAAACTCTACACTTAACAGCTCAATTTTGCTGTTAACCTAAAACTGCTCTAAAAAATAAACTCTATTAAAAAAGAACAAATTATAAAACAGGTTCTCATACTTCTTCTAATTTATTTGTAATTTTGCATTATTATATACACTGAATGCTATTAGGTAAGATCTAACTTACATTTGTTAAATGGATAAGGAATTTCCACATGTTAAATTTCATAATGATTTGGAGAACTTTTGAAATCTCACATTAACATGGGTTGGTATATGGACTCTGTGCTATCCCATTACCTACATGTCCATACTTATGACAATACCAAATGGTTTTAATTACTTTGACTTTATAATATATTTCATTATCAGGATGCATATGGTATTGGTCAAGGATGTGGACTCTAGAATTAGACCACACAGTTACTAATGGTATGTATAACGTGGGCAATATACTTAGTCATCTAGTGTCTCAAATAACTCATCTGTCAAATTAAGATATTAAGAGTTTTTAGCTATATTAAATAATATATATGTAAAGCTTTTAGATGAATGCCTGACACAGAAGTGGTATTTATTGCGGCGTTTACTAATTCTGTAATTGTTACTATCATGTGATAGGGCAAGTACTCCCCTTGTTCTTATTTTTCAATAAACGTTTGATCTTTTAATTCATTTTAAAGTTCTGTCTTCCATGTGATCTTGGGGAAAAAAAACCCAACTTGTTGCATTCTATAAAAAAGATAAAGTTTGCTGTCTTGATTTCTTTTGTAACAGGTTACAGTTGAATTTATATATTAACTTGAATTTGAATGGGTGTTTTTATTTATATTGAATGAGTGTTGTCACTGTATTGTATCTTTCCATGCAGAAACATTGCATTTCTTCCCTCTTATTCAGTTGTTTATGCCCACTGGTGAAGTTTTCTCCATATAGTGATGACCTTTTTATTCTAATTTTAAGATTATTATTGTTTTGTTGTTGATGTTGTTGTTGTTTATGGAAGCCACCCTCCCCCTTGTCTCATTCTCTCTCTCCTTACAGTTTTTAACTTTTTATTTTTGGTCTAAGGGAAAATAAATAATTGATGTTGATATTACATATGGTCACCTTTGCTTGCTTATTATCTAGTGGTTTTTCAGTTGATTCTTTGTATGCCTATTTTGGGGGTGCAATTATATTCCCCCAAAAAGTATTTTGAGGTCTTAATTCTCTATACCTCATAATGTGACCTTATTTGGAAATAGGATCCTTGCAGACGTAATCAAGCTAAGATGAGGGCATTAGTGAGGGGAGGGCCCTAACCCAGTATGATTGGTGTCCTTACAAGAAAAGCAAAACATCAGGTGAAGACAGAGGCACATGGGGAGAATGCCATGTGACTACAGAGGAAAAGATGAGAGTGATACAGAGAAGGTAACTAAGGATCAAAAGTCACCACCAGAAACTAGGAAGAGGCAATAAAGGATTCTTCCCTACAGCCCTCAGAAGAAACATGTCCCTGCCAACACATTGATTCTTTTTTGTTTGTTTTTTTTCGGTACGCGGGCCTCTCACTGTTGTGGCCTCTCCCGTTGCGGAGCAACAGGCTCAGGACGCGCAGGCTCAGCGGCCATGGCTCCCGGGCGCAGCCGCTTCGCGGCATGTAGGATCTTCCCGGACTGGGGCACGAACCCGTGTCCCCTGCATCGGCAGGCGGACTCTCAACCACTGAGCCACCAGGGAAGCCCCAACACATTGAATTTTCATTCCTAGTCTACAGAATTGTGGGAGAATAAATTCTTGCTGTGATACACCATTCAGTTTGTGGTACTTTTTTATGACAGCCTTAGAAAACAAATACACTTATGAAGACATATGACCTGCAAATAAGAGTTTTAACCATTTCTATGTATACTTCAGTCCTTTTTTCTTGTGTGATTACATTGCTCAAGATGTCCCCACGTGCTAAAGAGTAGTGGAGATAATGGACAATAATCTTATTCTTGAATGCAGTGAGATTCTTGTTAGTGATTTACTAATAGTATGTTGCTTTCTGGCACTTCTATTAGATAACATTTATCAAGTTAAGAAAGTTCCCTTCAGTTGCAGTCTGGCTAGCAAATTCCATTAAAATTGATTTGGAAATTTTAGTGGGGGGATTTATTGAGAAAATCATATTATTTTTCTTCAGTCTTTCCCTGCAGTGACTTGATTTATAATATTCCCTCACTCTGAAATATTCTTATATTCCTGAAAGTGTTATTGATAATGCATTGTTATTTTACTATATTGCTTGATTCAATTTATTAACATTCTATATAGGATTTTTCATACAAGTTCATAAATACAATTGACCAATAGTTAATTTTATCTTTTTGCGTTCTTTTGGTTTGTTTCAGGATTATGCTAATTTTGTAAAATGAGTTGGAAAGTTTTATATCTATTTCTAGCTTTATTTCTTATTCCTAACAATATTTAGTGGTGTTTTTGTCTTTTTTCTTTTTCTTTTAGTCTTGCCACTTTATATCTATCTCTTTAACTTTCTCTTTAAATGATAGTGTTTGACATTTTGATCATAACTACTCTTTAAATTAAAAAAAAGTTTTTATTATAGTTGATTTACAATGTTGTGCTAATTTCTGCTGCACAGTAAAGTGTATCTTTAAAATTGTGTTCTCATCAATCTATTCCTTTCTGTTGCTTTAGGCTCTTTTTTTTGTACTTCATATGAAGCTTGGATAACTTCATTTTTACATTCTCTTATTTATTTATTTATTTTTAGTAAATCAATTTATGGGCAAACGTTTTCTTTTGGGCATGACTTTGGTCACCTCCCAGAGATTTTAATATAAAGTATTCTTATCTTTATTTCTAAAGAGATTCTTGTTTTCATCTTGGTTTCTTCATTATCCCAAGAGATAAAATAATTTCTTTTAAAATTAATAAGTAGATATATTGATTGTGATTTTTATTTTTTTAATTTATTTTTAGTTTTTTTATTGTGATTTTTGAAAAACAATCCACATTATTTTTACATGTGAGCCACATGGTCTCTGCTTTTTGGAATCTATAGAGATTTCCTATCCTCTGTGGCCTAGTTCCTGGCTAATTTGTGAATTCCCCAACTTTAAAAAAAAATTTTTTTTGTAGAATATAGATACACATTTTATGTTTATTATATATACGTAATCATGTTTTTATTTGTCTTAAAATTTCTTTAGACAATTTTATTTGTTAACTCTTCTTGCATTTTTAAAAACTTTTAAAAAGTGTTTTTTCTTAACATATGTCTATTACCACTTTAGTCCTATTTATTGGATTTATTTTGTTGGGAATAATCTTCTAGTAGTTCTCTTTTGGAAGGTCTGTGATTAGGAAATGTATGAGTATTTATATTTTATAGTGTCTTTATTTTTTCTTTCTATTGATTGATGGTTTGGATGGATAAAAGATTCAGACTTAAATTCACAATCATATTCTCTGAACTTGATAAATACTGCGCTTTGTGCTATAGCATCTGCCATTGAGAAAGAAGCCAGATTCAGGTCTAATTCTTGTTCTTCCGTAGGCAAGCTAATGTTGTCTCTCAAGAAGCTTTTAACTTTCCTCTTTATACTCACAGTTTTATATTTTACCATACATTTCAGTGTGTAGTTCTTTCTTCATTCATTCATGTTAGGATTTTGTTGTTTGTGCACTTAATTTGAAGATGCCAGTTTTTATGGGGGAAATTTTCTTCTGTGTTACTCTGATTATTGGTTTTTCTTCATATATTTGGTGGTGCATTATTGTCTGCCCATTGTTTTATTTGATGAGACTTGTTCAAATTTTATTAGAATTATTTCTGCTTGTATGAATTGGTATGATCAATTGTGGGAAATGAATAGAATATGTCTGTATGAGGTGTAATTGTAGTTTGTCTTCTGGATGCGGGGCTCCACCTCCTTTTAAAGATATTGTCCAGATACCTTTGCTTCCTCTAGATTAGCCAAAGCAGGAGATAGAGGAAGGTCTAATTCCTGTGAGGTTTACAGTCACCTGAACAGCCCCCTGATTATCATTCTGCTCCTTACATTCAGTTGCTTTGCTCTATCGTCCATGACAGCTTGTCTATAAGTGTTTTGTACCATGTTAAGCCCCAGCTTCCCTCTTAATCTGATTCTGCCTGCTTTGTGTCTTACAGAAATCCTTCCTAACTTCAAATCCACTGGTGCAGGGCTGCTATATTATGCATGGTACCTTTTGAGTCATGCCTTGCATAATAGCCTGTTAATGTGCGTGTTGTTGGGCCAGGCAGGCGTGGTTTTCATTTTCCAGCGTTGTTGAGATTCATTTATCAATTTAAAGATAGTTTTCTTCTCTATTAAGGATTTACTCAGGAAGCAAGCCAGAAGTATTTTATGAATCTGACACCTTCTAACAGATCTCTTTATTGACCTTATCATTTGACTGTTGCTGTCATCTGTGCACCATAACCTAAAATTTTTTTTTTTTTTTTTTTTTTTTTTAGTAGTAGAAAAAAAAGTTCTCCCCCTGCCATGAACACAAGACTATTACTACAAGTAATCAGATAACATAAATTTCCCGCTTCTCTCTCTCTCTTTTTTTTGGGTGTGTGTGTGTGTGATAACAGTCCACTGTTTCTGAGGAAATTTGGAGTATGTTGACTCCAATCAAATAATTATGTTCTTTTAGCTTTATCTAAAAATTAGAAGAAAATTATTATGAGTTAATTATTCAAGAGAAGCAATAAAGGAAAACAATTTACACTCTCAGTCTTTTGAGAAAAGCCATGGCTTGTCAAATTTTGATGTCTGAAATAATTAGTTTGACATGAAAGACTTTACCTGGCTTATGTACTGGAGGTAGTTTGATCGTGAGTACAATTTTTTAGGAAACATAAACATGGCTTTCTAGGTAATTAGAAAAGAACTTCTGGAAATGAGATGTGTTCCTTCCTATCCTTTACACTTCCTCTGCTATGGAAAATAAAAAAGCCCTTACAATTTTTTTAGCTTATCCGATCTGACTCCACACAATGAGTTACTGAAGTGAACTTCCTCCCATACATAGTTTATTATTCTGCAGTACTTCACCACTAATCAGTCCATCTGGAACTTTATCTAGTCACTAGCCAAAATCCTCCTCCTTCTGAAAGATGTTCTGACCCTCCTCTGAGTTCTCATTTCCTCCCACTCTACCCAAGCGATGAGCTCTAACCTCTTCTCTCCAGATGTCAAACCCACCTATTCCTCTGAGATAAAATATCTACAACAATCTTGCTTCACTGCCAGCCATTCACAAGGTAAAAATGAATTTTCATATGTCCATCTCAAGCATCAAAAGAACCTGCTTCAACTGGAAAGAATTGTATCTCTTTTTAAACTTATTATCACTCTACCAAATATATCAATTTGAATGCAAGAAATTATTTTAGTTTCAACAGTTCTTACAATTTTTTCAGTGTACAGACACATACCATATTTATGATAAATTATATCCAAATGACCCATTTCTATAAACTTATGAAAAAACCATACTTTCATTTCTCTGAAATATTTGGAGGCAGGATTCCTCAGTGTAAGCTCATACATGCCTTATAGTTTAAGTCTCCTCTTTATAATTTCTTACAGTATTGATTGCTTATAACACTAATAGAAGTATATAGTCTTAACAATAGAAGAGATCATAGAAATTATATAATATAGCTTCCTACTCCCACCATGGAAGCTTAAATACATCTAATTTTAGGTGCTTACTATTTTGTGATAAAATTTATTCGTTATTCTATCATGTAATTAAGAGGTATTTTTTGAATGTTTCACTATGTCCCAGGCTTAATGTAATGACTGGGCATAAATCAAGGGTCTGCACTTTCAAGGAAATTACATTTTAGTGGAAGAGACAGAGAATAAGTTAAAAAACAACAACAACAATACTTAAGTCAGTAATATAATGTGATGGTATAATCTGGGATTTTGCCTACTTGCAAGTTAATAAGATAGATAACCTGTTATTATTTCGTGGTTGTTGGCAGAAGACATGAGACCTCTGGGTCAGAGACAATATTCTCTTTTATGACAGCAGAGATGGCAGTGTATTAGTACATTTTGTGTGGGGATTATGCAGATGGGACCAGATAGATACTGTGCCCACATTAGTAGAGTTTTGTCACAACTGAGGAACAGTGAGTATGGGGAAATAACCATTTTTTAACAAGCAGTAAACATACTTCTTTTTTTGTCTCAGAGAGAGACATTAATTTCTCTCTCAATATTGCTTACTACCAACACAACTCTGCGATATGTCCCAGTTAAAAAGATATCTGAGTTTTGCATTCTTTTTTTTTTATTCAAACAGAAAGTCACAAAAATTATAATCATCCTCATCAGTTCACTCAGTCCCATGTAATTTATTTTTGTTTTCATCTTGATCTTTTGTTAGCACTTTTATGAATTCATCAGTTTTCCATTAGAGTTCTGAAAATGCTTATTCATTCAGTTCAGCAGTATAGTCAGTTACCAGAAACCTGTACTTTTCAGTCTTTTCCATGAATTCCTTGAAGATGAAACCCTTTTATAGGAACATTTTTGCGAAAGCATCAGAGTACACCCAGAACTGTCTGTAAATGACAAAAATGACCATGTTTAAAGATTTGATGAAAGTTCATAATAATGCAATCGACAAGGAAATTTAGTTATTTCTGAGATATACATTTTAAAGTAATAACTAGAATTATGACTTATAACATTATACCAGAACATATAAGATTTTTAGAAATTTCATGTAATGTCTGAAACATTTATATTAACATATTTCCATACAAATAAACCAAAGAAAGTTTAGTATTAGTTGTTTGTTTGTTTGTTTTTTGTTTTTTTTATACTGCACGTTCTTATTAGTCAGTTTTATACACATCAGTGTATACATGTCAATCCCAATCGCCCAATTCAGCACACCACCATCCCCACCCCACCCCATTTTTCCCGCTTGGTGTCCATACGTTTATTCTCTACATCTGTGTCTCAAGTTATGCCCTGCAAACCGGTTCATCTGTACCATTTTTCTAGGTTCCACATACATGCGTTAATGTACAATATTTGTTTTTCTCTTTCTGACTTACTTCACTCTGTATGACAGTCTCTAGATCCATCCACGTCTCAACAAATGACTCAATTTCATTCTTTTTTATGGTTGAGTAATATTCCATTGTATATATGTGCCACATCTTCTTTATCCATTAGTCTGTCGACAGGCATTTAGGTTGCTTCCATGACCTGGCTATTGTAAATAGTGCCACAATGAACATTGGGGTGCATGTGTCTTTTTGAATTATGGTTTTCTCTGGGTATATTCCCAGTAGTGGGATTGCGGGGTCATATGGTAGTTCTATTTTTAGTGTTTTAAGGAACCTCCATACTGTTCTCCATAGTGGCTGTATCAATTTACATTCCCACCAACAGTGCAAGAGGGTTCCCTTTTCTCCACAGCCTCTCCAGCATTTGTTGTTTGTAGATTTTATGGTGATGCCCATTCTAATTGGTGTGAGGTGATACCTCATTGTAGTTTTGATTTGCATTTCTCTAATAATTAATGATGTTGAGCAGCTTTTCATGTGCTTCTTGGCCATCTGTATGTCTTCTTTGGAGAAATGTCTATTTAGGTCTTCTGCCCATTTTTGGACTGGGTTGTTTGTTTCTTTAATATTGAGCTGCATGAGCTGTTTATATATTTTGGAGATTAATCCTTTGTCCATTGATTCATTTGCGAAAATTTTCTCCCATTCTGAGGGTTGTCTTTTCGTCTTGATTATGGTGTGAAAAAAGCTTTGAAGTTTCATTAGGTCCCATTTGTTTCTTTTGGTTTTATTTCCATTACTCTAGGAGGTGGATCAAAAAAGATGTTGCTGTGATTTATGTCAAAGAGTGTTCTTCCTATGTTTTCCTCTAAGAGTTTTATAGTGGCCGCTCTTACATTTAGGTCTTGAATCCACTTTCAGTGTATTTTTGTATATGGTGTTAGGAAATGTTCTAATTTCATTCTTTTACACGTGGCTGTCCAGTTTTCCCAGCACCACTTATTGAAGAGACTGTCTTTTCGCCATTGTATATCTTTGCCTCCTTTCTCATAGATTAGTTGACCATAGGTGTGTGAGTTTATCTCTGGGCTTTCTATCTTGTTCCATTGATCTATGTTTCTGTTTTTGTGCCAGTACCACATTGTCTTGATTACTGTAGCTTTGTAGTATAGTGTGAAGTCAGGGAATCTGATTCCTCCAGTTCCATTTTTTTCCCTCAAGACTGCTCTGGCTATTTGGAGTCTTTTGTGTCTCCATAAAATTTTAAGATGATTTGTTCTAGTTCTGTAAAAAAAATGCCATTGGTAATTTGATAAGGATTGCATTGAATCTGTAGATTGCTTTGGGTAGTACAGTCATTTTCACAATATTGATTCTTCCACTGCAATAGCATGGTATATCTTTCCATCTGTTGGTATCATCTTTAATTTCTTTCATCAGTGTCTCATAGTTTTCTGCATACAGGTCTTTTATTTCCCTAGGTGGGTTTATTCCTAGGTATTTTATTCTTTTTGTTGCAGTGATAAATGGGAGTGTTTCCATAATTTCTCTTTCAGATTTTTCATCATTAGTGTATAAGAATGCAAGAGATTTCTGTGCATTAATTTTGTATCCTGCAAAGTTACCAAATTCATTGATTAGCTCTAGTAGTTTTCTGGTGGCATTTTTAGGATTCCCTATGTATAGTATCATGTCATCTGCAAACAGTGATACTTTTACTTCTTCTGTTCCAATTTGTATTCCTTTTATTTCTTTTTCTTCGCTGATTGCCATGGCTAGGACGTCCAAAACTACATTGAATAGTAGTGGTGAGAGTGGACATCCTTGTCTCGTTCCTGATCTTAGAGGAAATGCTTTCTGTTTTTCACCATTGAGAATGATGTTTGCTGTGGGTTTGTCATATATGGCCTTTATTATGTTGAGGTAGGTTCCCTCTCCCTCTTTCTGGAGAGTTTTTATCATAAATGGTGTTGAATTTTGTCAGAAGCTTTTTCTGCATCTATTGAGATGATCATATGGTTCTTATTCTTCAGTTTGTTAATATGGTGTATCACATTGATTGATTTGCATATATTGAAGAAACCTCGCATCCCTGGGATAAATCACACTTGATCATGGTGTATGATCCTTTTAATGTGTTGCTGGATTCTGTTTGATAGTATTTTGTTGAGGATTTTTGCATCTATATTCATCAGTGATATTGGTCTGTAATTTTCTTTTTTTGTAGTATCTTTGTCTGGTGTTGGTATCAGGGTGATGGTGGCCTCATAGAATGAGTTTGGGAGTGTTCCTTCCTCTGAAATTTTTTGGAAGAGTTTGAGAAGGATAGGTGTTAGCTCTTCTCTAAATGTTTGATAGAATTCACCTGTGAAGCCGTCTAGTCCTGGACTTTTGTTTGTTGGAAGATTTTCAATCACAGTTTCAATTTCATTACCTGTGATTGGTCTGTTCATATTTTCTGTTTCTTCCTTGTTCAGTCTTGGAAGCTTATACCTTTTTAAGAATTTATCCATTTTATTGACATAGAGTTGCTTGTAGTAGTCTCTTAGGATGCTTTGTATTTCTGCGGTGTCTGTTGTAACTTCTCCTTTTTCATTTCTAATTTTATTGATTTGAGTACTCTCCCTCTTTTTCTTGATGAATCTGGCTAATGGTTTATCAATATTGTTTATCTTCTCAAAGAACCAGCTCTTAGTTTTATTGATCTTTGCTATTGTTTTCTTTGTTTCTATTTCATTTATTTCTGCTCTCATCTTTATGGTTTCTTTCCTTCTGCCAACTTTGGGATTTGATTGTTCTTCTTTCTCTAGTTCCTTTAAGTGTAAGGTTAGATTGTTTATTTGAGATTTTTCTTGTTTCTTGAGGTAGGCTTGTATAGCTATAAACTTCCCTCTTAGACATGCTTTTGCTGCATCCCGTAGGTTTTGGATCATTGCGTTTTC
Organism: Lipotes vexillifer; assembly: GCF_000442215.2. Taxonomy (NCBI): domain Eukaryota; kingdom Metazoa; phylum Chordata; class Mammalia; order Artiodactyla; family Lipotidae; genus Lipotes; species Lipotes vexillifer. The sequence continues at coordinate 2,389 of NW_006790533.1, read as the reverse complement.
ATTGTCATTTGTCTCTATGTATTTTTTGATTTCCTCTTTGATTTCTTCAGTGATCTCTTGACTATTTAATAACGTATTGTTTAGCCTCCATGTGTTTGTGTTTTTTACGGTTTTTTCCCTGTAATTCATTTCTAATCTCATAGCGTTGTGGTCAGAAAAGATGCTTGGTATGATTTCAATATTCTTAAATTTACTGTGGCTTGATTTGTGACCCAGGATGTGATCTATCCTGGAGAATGTTCCATGCACACTTGAGAAGAAAGTGTAATCTGCTGTTTTTGGATGGAATGTCCTATAACTATCAATTAAATCTCTCCGGTCTCTTGTGTCATTGAAAGCTTCTGTTTCCTTATTTATTTTCATTTTGAATCATCTGTCCATTGGTGTAAGTGAGGTGTTAAAGTCCCCCACTATTTTTGTGTTACTGTCAATTTCCTGTTTTATAGCTGTTAGTAGTTGCCTTTTGTATTGAGGTGCTCCTATGTTGGGTTCATATATATTTATAATTGTTATATCTTCTTCTTGGATTGATCCCTTGATCATTGTGTGGTGTCCTTCCTTGTCTCTTGTAACATTCTTTATTCTAAAGTCTATTTTATCTGATATGAGTATAGCTACTCCAGCTTTCTTTTGATTTCCATTTGCATGAAATATCTTTTTCCATCCCCTCACTTTTAGTCTGTATATGTCCCTAGGTTTGAAGTGGGTCTCTTGTAGGCAGGGTATAGATGGGTCTTGTTTTTGTATCCATTCAGCAAGCCTTTGTCTTTTGGTTGTAGCATTTAATCCATTCACATTTAAGGTGATTATCGATATGTATGTTCCTAGTCCCATTTTCTTAATTGTTTTGGGTTTGTTTTTGTAGATCCTTTTCTTCTCTTGTATTTCCCACTTAGAGAAGTTCATTTAGCATTTGTTGTAGAGCTGGTTTTGTGGTGCTGAATTCTCTTAGCTTTTGCTTGTCTGTAAAGCTTTTGATCTCTCTGTCGAATCTCAATGAGATCCTTGCTGGGTAGAGTAATCTTGGTTATAAGTTCTTCCCTTTCATCACTTTAAGTATATCATGCCACTCCCTTCTGGCTTGTAGAGTTTCTGCTGAGAAATCAGCTGTTAACCTTAAGGGAGTTCCCTTGTATGTTATTTGTTGTTTTTCTCTTGCTGCTTTCAATAATTTTTCTTTGTCTTTAATTTTTGCCAATTTCATTACTGTGTGTCTCTGCATGTTTCTCCTTGGGTTTATCCTGTATGGGACTCGCTGCGCTTCCTGGACTTGGGTGGATATTTCCTTTCCCATGTTAGGGAAGTTTTCGACTGTAATCTCTTCAAATATTTTCTCGGGTCCTTTCTCTCTCTCTTCTCCTTCTGGGACCCCTATAATGCGAATGTTGTTGTGTTTAATGTTGTTCCAGAGGTCTCTGAGATTGTCTTCATTTCTTTTCATTCTTTTTTCTTTATTCTGTTCTGCAGAATGGTGGACCATTCTGTCTTCCAGGTCACTTATCCATTCTTCTGCCTCAGTTATTCTGCTATTGATTCCTTCTAGTGTAGTTTTCATTTCAGTTATTGTATTGTTCATCTCTGTTTGTTTGTTCTTTAATTCTTCTAGGTCTTTGTTAAACATTTATTGCATCTTCTCGATCTTTGCCTCCATTGTTTTTCCGAGGTCCTGGATCATCTTCACTCTCATTATTCTGAATTGTTTTTCTGGAAGGTTGCCTATCTCCACTTCATTTAGTCTTTTGGGGGGGTTTTTTCTTTTTCCTTCATCTGGTACTTAGCCCTCTGCCTTTTCATCTTGTCTTTCTGTGAATGTGGTTTTTGTTACACGGGCTGCAGGATTGTAGTTCTTCTTGCTTCTGCTCTCTGCCCTCTGGTGGATGAGGCTATCTAAGAGGCTTGTGCAAGTTTTCTGATGGGAGGGACTGGTGGTGGGTAGAGGTGGCTGTTGCTCTGGTGGGCAGAGCTCAGTAAAACTTTAATCCACTTTACTGTTGATGGGTGGGGCTGGGTTCCCTCCCTGTTGGTTGTTTGGCCTGAGGCAACCCAACACTGGAGCCTACCTGGGCTCTTTGGTGGGGCTAATGACAGACTCTGGGAGAGCTCAGGTCAAGGAGTACTTCCCAGAACTTCTGCTGCCAGTGTCCTTGTCCCCATGGTGAGCCACCACCACCCCCCACCTCTGCCGGAGACCCTCCAACACTAGCAGGTAGGTCTGGTTCCATCTTCTATGGGGTCACTGCTCCTTCCTGTTGGTCCTGATGTGCACACTACTTTGTGTGTGCCCTCCAAGAGTAGAGACTCTGTTTCCTTTGCAGTCAAAGTCCTTCAATCAAATCCCACTAGCCTTCAAAGTCTGATTCTCTAGGAATTCCTCCTCCCGTTGCTGGAC
>NW_006790531.1:0-348 GCF_000442215.2 Lipotes vexillifer | reverse complement strand
TAGTTCCCTGTGCTATACAGTAGGTCCTTGTTGGTTATCTATTTTATATATAGTAGTGTGTAAATTTTAATCACAAACTCTTAATTTATCCCTCCCCCTTTCCCCTTTGGTAACCATAGGTTTGTTTTCTATGTCTGCGAGTCTATTTTTGTTTTGTAAATAAGTTCATTTGTATCATATTTTAGATTCCACAAATAAATGATATCATATGATATTTGTATTTCTCTGTCTGACTTCACATACTATGATAATCTCTAGGTCCATCCATGTTCCTGCAAATGGCACTATTTCATTCTTTTTTATGGCTGAGTAGTATTCCATTGTATACATGTACCACATCTTCTTTAT
>NW_006790530.1:0-1843 GCF_000442215.2 Lipotes vexillifer | reverse complement strand
TGTTAGCTCTTCTCTAAATGTTTGATAGAATTCACCTGTGGAGCCATCTGGTCCTGGACTTTTATTTGTTGGAAGATATTTAATCACAGTTTCCGTTTCATTATTTGTGATTGGTCTGAATATGAATATTTTCCATTGCTTCCTAGTTCAGTCTTGGAAGGTCATACTTTTCTAAGAATTTGTCCTTTTTTTCCAGGTTGTACATTTTATTGGCATATAGTTGCTTGCAGTATTCTCTTATTATCCTTTGTATTTCTATGGAGTCTGTTGTCACTTCTTTTTCATTTCTTATTTTATTGATTTGAGACCTCTACCTTTTGTTCTTGGTGAGTCTGGCTAAAGATTTATCAATTTTGTTTATCTTCACAAACAACCACTTTTAGTTTTATTGATCTTTGTTATTGTTTTCTTCATTTCTACTTCATTTATTTCTGCTCTGAACTTTATGATTTCTTTCCTTCTACTAATTTTGGGTTTTGTTTGCTCTTCTTTCTCTAGTCACTTTGGGTATAAGGTTAGGTTTTTTATTTGAGATTTTTCTTCTTTCTTGAGGTGTGATTGTATTGCTATGAACTTCCCTCTTAGAACTGCTTTTGCTGCATCCCACAGATTTTGGGTCACCTTGTTTTTGTTGTCATTTATTTCTAGGTATTTTTTGATTTCCTCTTTGATTTATTCAATGATCTTGATTATTTAGTAGCATATGGTTTAGCCTTCATTTGTTTCTATTTTTTATAGATTTTGTTTTCCTGCAATTCATTTCTAATCTCATAGTGCTGTGGTTGGAAAAGATGTTTGATATGATTTAAATTTTCTTAAATTTACTGAGGCTTATTTGAGAGCCAAGATGTGATCTATCCTGGAGAATGTTCAGTGTGCACTTAAGAAAGAAGTGTATTCTGCCGCTTTCATGTGGAATGTCCAGTAAATATCAATGAAGTCTATTTGGTCTATTGTGTCATTTAAAGCTTGTGTTTCCTTATTAATTTTCTGTCTGGGTGATCTGTTCATTGGTGTAAGTAGAGGACCAAAATCCCCCACTATTATTGTGTTACTGTCAATTTCCCCTTTTATGGCTGTTAGCATTTACTTTATGTATTGAGGGGCTCCTATGTTGGATTCATAGATATTTACAATTGTTATATCTTCTTCTTGGATTGATCTCTTGATCATTATGCAGTGTCCTTCTTGTCTCTTGTAATAGTCTTTATTTTAAAGTCTACCTTGTCTGATATGAGTACTGCTACTCCAGCACTGCTGAAGTAGTACTGCTACTTCAGTCTATATGTGTCCCTAGGTCTGAAGTGGGTCTCTTGTAGGCAGCATATATACAGGTCTTGTCTTTGTATCCAGTAAGCTAGTCTGTGTCTTTTGGTTGGAGCATTTATCCCATTCACATTTAAGGTCATTATTGATATGTATGTTCCTATTACCATTTTCTTAATTGTTTTGGGTTGTTCCTTTAAAATGCTTTTATTTTCTTCTGTTTCCCACCTGGAGAAGTTCCTTTGGCATTTGTGATAAGGCAAGTTTGGTGGTGCTGAATTGTCTTAGTTTTTGCTTCCCTATAGAGCTTTTGATTTCTCTGTCAAATCTGAATGAGATCCTTGTGGGTAAAGTAATCTTGGTTGTAGTTTTTTCCCTTTCATCACTTAAATATGTCCTCCCACTCCCTTATGTCCTCCAGAGTTTCTGCTGAAAAATCAGGTGATAACCTTATGGGGTTTCCCTCGTTTTTTTTTTGTTTGTTTGTTTTGTTTTTGTTTTTTTTGCTGCTTTCCCCTTGCTGCTTTTAATAATTTTTCTTTGAATTTAATTTTTGTTAGTTTGATTAATATGTGTC
>NW_006790529.1:0-2470 GCF_000442215.2 Lipotes vexillifer | reverse complement strand
GCTGGGCCCGTGAGCCATGGCCGCTGAGCCTGCGCGTCCGGGGCCTGTGCTCCGCAGCAGGAGAGGCCACAGCAGTGAGAGGCCCGCATACCACAAAAAAATAAATAAATAATAATTCTGAGGGGCTCTATCCCTGTGGACTGCATAATTTTACTGGCATGGTGCCGTGTATATCTAGGGGCTTCAAAAATCCTGAAGGAACTGAATCCCATTTTTGGAGTAACTACTACATGCCTGGCACACTTCTGAGTGACATGATGACCTAATAAAGGCTGGAAACTAGAGAAACTTTGCAAGTTTGCTTTCACATATTAATGCAACTTTATGCCTCTGAAATCAACGACTCAGAGAAAACTTTAGTTTCTCCCACATCTGGGTCAAAACTCAATATGATTAATTAGTAAATACTGCTGTATGCTACATACGCAGCCTTACGGTTTCTCATCTTAAATTATAAAATACAACTCTCCTGTGATCAAAATTCCTGAGTGATCAAAATACAGTGCCCTCTATCAGGATATCAATGTTTTCTTTTTATAAGATAAAGTGAGCAAGAAAGCACACCCACTCCCTGTTTTTAAAGGAAAAGTACATAATATAAAAGCAATATGATAAAGTAGGTGCTACTATACAACTGGAGAGGATACCACCCCCCCCAAAAAAACACAAAAAAACTAAATCAAAATGAATTTGCTGGGGTAAAATTTACGTTAATCTCAAAATTAACGATAATACAAAAATTTAAAGTGAAAAGGAAGAAATATCAACAAAAAATAGCTTCTGTATTTTAAAAAGTACAACCCCACAGATAATTTAGGTCAAAACAGAGACGTGAAAAAAAAAAAAATTGCTTCTGCTCTGAGAAAAGTTCCCCCAGGGAGAAATGTTAGCCTTTCAAAATGGCCCTCAAAGGCTCAGTTTCTCTGGCTATCAAAGGGAATAACTGCTTCACACCCTTTCAGCTGGGTTGCCCAGGGTGGCGGTGTGAGTCTCTTAGGAGCTTCTGTACCCTCAAAACCAGAGGCAACATGGCAGTCTCCCTGATGCCTCCAGGCGAAGGCAGGCAGATCACCCACTGCTGGCCCCTCTGCTCAACACTGCCCCCTGCAGTTCAGCCAAAATCTGTTTAGGGGCTAACCCTGCTTCCTGAGGGACACCTGCCCAGCTTGCAATGTGCCTGAGAACACTGCCACATCAAGGTCAAGCTTTCCAGTTTCCATAACTGAAGTCCTCATTAATTATAACTTCAGACTTACATGAAGGCATTGACAAAGTTCTATTCAATTACTACCCCCCCCCAAATTTTAAGATTAATAATAACCAATTTTGACAAGGACATATGGAAAAGGCACTCACATGCTGTGTGTAAAAATATAAATTACTATAACCTCTCCAGAGGTTGTTGTATTAATTAGTGATAAATAATGTTTATATAAATAATTTTTTAAATCCCATTATTTCATTAAAATCGGGATCTGGAAGAGTATTCTTATGTGCAGTCCCATGTTTACTGCAGCATTATTCACAATAGCCAAGATATGGAAACAACCCAAATGTACACTGACAGATGAACAGATAAAGAAAACATGGTCTATACCTACAATGACATATTATTCAGCCTTAAAAAAGGAAATCTTGCCATTTGCAACATAGACAAACTTGAAGGACATTATGCTAAGTAAAATAAGCCAATCAGAGAAAGACACATACTGCATGATTCCACTTATATGCAATATTTAAAACAAACTCATAGAAGCAGAGAACAGAATGGTGGATGCCAGGGGCTGGCATGGGGGTGTGGGTGGGGAGTTGTTCAATGGGTATAAAGTTTCAGTTAAACAAGATGAATAACTTCTATAGATACGCTGTACAACACAGTGTCTATAGTTAACAATACTGTGTTATGCACTTAAAAATTTGTTAAGAGGGTAGATTTCATGTTGTATTCTTACCACAAAACAAGTGAGGGAACACAAGGAAACTTTTGCAGGTGCTGGATATATCTATTACCTTGATTGTAGTAATGGTTTCATGGGGGGATGCATATGTCCAAAGTCATCAAGTTGAATATCTGCATGAAATATGTGCAGTTTTTTGTAAAGCTGTTTAAAAACAAATCCCCTTCTTTCCACCCTTCAGAAATATTTCCATGAGGGAACAAGGATATTCACCACAGCATGACTTAGGATACTAAATAACTGAGAAACAGCCTCGATGTCCATCAATGGGATCCAATTAAATAATCATAGGAGTACTCATTGACCTTCCCTTGAACTATAGCCAATAACCCATTAAAAAGAATGATGAAGAGCTATATGAGCTGAGAGAGAAAGATCTAAGATTTGTTATGTTTAAAAGAAAGGATCCCTTTCATGTACATTAAAAAGACACACACAGGGACTTCCCCGGTGGTCCAGTGGGTAAGACTCCATGCTCCCAATGCAGGGGGCCCAGGTTCGATCCCTGGTCA
>NW_006790527.1:0-204 GCF_000442215.2 Lipotes vexillifer | reverse complement strand
ATCCTAACCCATACGCTAACACTAACCAGTGCTCTAACACGTACGCTAACTCTCAACTGTTGTTGTATCCTAACCTGTACCCTAAACCGTCCCCGTTACCTAACCCTAACCCTAACCCAAACCATAACCCTTAATTGAAATCTTACCCTAAACTGTTCCCTAATCCTAACCCGTACGCTAACACTAACACGTGCCCTAACACGT
>NW_006790526.1:0-5458 GCF_000442215.2 Lipotes vexillifer | reverse complement strand
ACAGGGAACTATATTCAGTATCCTGTGATAAACCATAATGGAAAAGAATATAAAAAAGAATGTGTACATATGTATAACAATTGCTTTGCTGTACAACAGAAATTAAAACAACATTGTAAGTCAACTATATTTCAACTAAAAAACAAAAACAAAACAGTCCAAGTGGGTGAGCGATGAGTTAGAGGAATGGCAGTAGGTCTGGGAATAGGAAATAGATGTGAGAGACACAGCTGCTGCTGAGATGGCTACGTGATCACATGTGGAGGAGGGACAGGGGAGCTCACGATGACTCCATGTCTCCAAGGTACATGGTGAGGTCAACACCAGAACCAAGGAAATCAGGAGAAACTGCATCCCACTTCCTCTTCCATCTGTATCTGCTTCGCCTACCAAGGTCATCCGTCTACCATCGCCACTGAGATTTCAGCTGCTCATGGCCTTCCTCACTGATCAGTCGGGGTCTGTCTACCCAAGAAAACACCTCACTGCGGAGAACGGGCAGAGACAGGGTGACACATCACCAGCCATGTCTGCATCCACTGACCCCTCATTTTATCAACCTTGGGATAGACCTCAACGTTTCTGAGGAGGAGCCGTCCTCAAGGACCTGAAATCGAAGTTCACCTCACTTAGAAAGTGGAAAGAAAAGGAAGGAGGAACCATCTCCTTCTGTCTTTCCTTCTTTTTTTTTTTTTTTTTAACGATTTTTTTTTGATGTGGACGATTTTTTAAGCTTTTATTGAATTTGTTACAATATTGCTTCTGTTTTATGTTTTGGTTTTTTTGGCCCAGAGGCATGTGGGATCTTATCTCCCCGACCAGGGATCAAACCCACATCTCCTGCCTTGAAGGCAAAGTCTTAACCACTGGACCACCAGGGAAGTCCCATCTCTCTTCCCTTCTTATCCCCCTTTCCTCTCCTTTCTTGTTATCATCGTCTGCTCTCGCCTGCCCTCCTTTTCTCTACCCGCACCTTCCTGCAGTCTCTACCTCCATTTTCATTCCTCTCTTTATCCGGTTACATTTCCCCACTCCTCCTTCCTCCTGAGGAATTGCGTGAGTTAACAAGTTGCTTGGTAACATGCAGTGTTAGACGTGCCTTTGATAGTAAATCTCACGTCTCTTGAACCTAGTTATTTGTTCCTCAAGCAGAGTAGAAATTCAACAAAGCAGGCATTAAATCGATGAAATAATATGTCCTGTCATCATGAAATTATGTATCCATTTTTTGTTTGTTTATATGGTGAGACCATGGGTAGTTTCTGGAACGGTCTCCACCACATCTGGCTAGGGAATCTGGTGAGGAAAGGAGTTATCAAATGGGAAATCAAGGCATATGACCAAAGAAGACTTGAATGTGAGGTCGAACTTTTATTTCCCCACGAGCCATTAAAATAGAAGATATCTCTTACGGCAGTTTCATGCATGCTCATAAATAAATGATTTCTGTGTTTCCACTCAGCTTCTGACAAGTCATAGTTCCTTGATGAATGAAAAGAAGACATAGTCTTTAGAAACATAAATTTCTGTCCTTCCCATTTTCCTCCAGAAGCAGATTATTGCCCGTCATGAAGGGGAGGTTTTTCTCTGACCTCATTTGGGGATGGAACTTTTAACCAAAATGGTGTCACCCCTGAACTCACTCCTACACGCCAACGTAAGTGACCACAGAAGGAGAAAAGCCCTATAAAAAGAGAGAAGGTAGCGCTATACTTTGTCCATCTCGCAGCAAGCACAAGCTCATCCACTTACGGTGAACTGGGAGAAACTACCATGGCTCGTGTGAGAACTTCATCCGTGGTGAGTCCCGCACTAACGTGCAATGCTCTCGTCAATTTGGGCCAGATAATATTTCTGGACTGCAGGCATGAAATCCTGGATTCTAGCTATGGAAATCCAAGAATACTGTCTACGTAGGATGGGAAATGAAACCCTTGATAGATACTTGTCATTGTATAGCATTTTCAAGAACTGGTACACATCAGTTTGAAAGGTGAGATTAAAACTGAAAGACAGCTATACTGGTGCTAAACCACACAAGAAGTGCTGAAAGACAGCTATACTGGTGCTAAATCACACGATGCTGTGCTCTAAGAAAGAATGCTTATTGAAAATCTGTTTCTCTGAGTACAAGGGATTTAATATAATTCTCCCATTTTTCTTCAATCCAAAATGAGATGGGTCACTACCCTTGAGGATTTAATAAGTTGTGGCAGTGACTTTTCTTTCCATTATCCTATTATTATACTATAGTCTTGGTACGCTAACCCTATTTATTCTAACTAGACATAGATGTATAGATGGTATAGGTGTGGTTTAGAGTAAACGGTCTTTATGTTTTTAAAATATTTAAGTTAAAACGTCCTTTTTGAAACCCAATTTGATTACAGAATCAATACATGTAAATTTAGAAAAACTGGGAAATATACCTAAGAAAGACATAAGGGGGTCCATTTTGGGTTGGATGTTTGCCAGTGGTACCAACAGAATTTTTAACTGATACCGCATGGATTTTCTATAGCCCTTTATTTCTAAGGTGTACGTTTTTTTTTAACATCTTTATTGGGGTATAATTGTAAGGTGTACATTTGATTTCACATAGGGTTTCATAGAATGCACGGGGCGGGATCGATAGTGCAGGAGGACATTTCTTCCTAGAAAATCAAGGTCATTACCATCCCAATGATCTGAGAGTGATGCATGTACTGACAGGTTGATGACTTGCCATCTTCACTAAAATTACTGCCAGCCAATGAATAATGTGGTTTTTCTAAGTCAGAAAAGAAAAATGTTCAAGACTGGTAGAAATGCCATCCTAATATTATTTTGTTCATCTAACCAGCTTTTCATTTAACAGACCTGAAAATTTAGTATAGATTGTCCTTGTCCATAGCATGTTCTCAACTATCAGCAATTCCATCATCACCACACTTTGTGGACAAAACCCACGTAGCACTAACCCAGTTTCCCACCTCTCTCTCCTTTCCCACCCAGTTCCAGTCACTGCTGCTGCTGCTGAGTCTGGTGGCTCTTGTGAAGGCAGGAATCATAATCCCACAAAGTCCAGGCTGCCCGCATGTTGAGGACAAGAACTACCCCCAGTATGTGAGGCTCAACCTAAACATCCTTAACCGGAACATGAATTCCAGAAGACCCTCCGATTACTACAAACGCTCCACCTCACCTTGGACTCTCCAGTACGTAAAAGTCCCAGATAAAATCTCTGTATTCTTCTACCCTGTATGTATCAGACTGCCAGTTAAATCACCTTGAGAATGGTATTACTCACTCAGAATCATCCGTCAAAACTGGAAGGGCCATTGTGTAAACCAATGTTTCTCAAGCTTTCATTCTACAGATTTCTTTGATAGAGCACAGCTCTCCCCAGCCCCCATAACACCTATTCTGCTAGTTCTCATTGCCCCAGAAATCCATCCAAATGAACGGTGGTCCATCATTCTCATATTTATGACACCCCAAGTCTGTTGTTTGTTTATTTTAAAAAGAAATAGACATTTATTGTAGGAGATTAGTGCTTGAATTCTCTTTACCAGAGCTCCCAGAGAAGATCTGTTGAAAATAACTATTAACTAACTGGGATCTTTGTGCTTTTTTGGTTGTATTAACACTGGGAAAATATAGCTTGAATACCAGTGGAAGTACCATGCTGGCTATTTCCACGCTTTTTTGACTTAGACAACATCCCCAACAGACCAGTATTTGCTGTGTCCTTAGTACATCTAGTATTTAGATGGATTAAGTACAAAATGTATTTTGATAATTTGATTTTAGGCAAATAAACCTCAGTTATATGGAGCCTACAGATTCACCTGACTGTAGGGTTTCTCGTCTTCTTACTTCTACTTACTAAGAAGAGTTCAAATAAATGGATTCAGAAGTCAAAGCAAATTATTCACTCAGCTGGAGAGGAGAGAGAAGGTTATAAAGGGGCTTAAGATTTTGTTTGCAGCCCTTCATATCAGCTATGGGCTCTGTTCCATCAGTGTGCTGTCAGATAAAATTTGAGTGCATTCTCTGCTTCAAAGACAGACTTCATTAAGTCAGATTAACAGTTATCTTGTTTCCATACTAGTCCTTTAGTCTTTTTTCATCTATCAAATGTACCCTAAAGAAATTAACCTTTGTGTCAAATTTAAATCCTTTCTGTGGTTTCAGTCTATCTTCTTTTGTGTATGCTGGAAATTGGGGAAAACTAATCATTGTCTTTTTTACTATAACACTTCATGGGCTTCGAAATACAAGCTTTCCCCAAACTACTTTTTCAGACTAACAGCACTTAGAGAATTCACAATGCCTATCATTTGCTCCCCTGTGAATTTGTCTCCCTCTGTTTATTCCTGTTTGATTTCCTTCCTACTCTACCAGGAATTCACTTTCTTCTTGGCTTTTGTCTCCGTTGCAGCCGCAATGAGGACCCTGAGAGGTACCCCACTGTGATCTGGGAGGCCAAGTGCAGCCACTTGGGCTGTGTCAATGCTGAAGGGAAGGTGGACCATCACATGAACTCCGTCCCCATCCAGCAAGAGATCCTGGTCCTGCGAAGGGAGCCTCAGCACTGCCCCCACTCCTTCCGGCTGGAGAAGATGCTGGTGGCCGTGGGCTGCACCTGTGTCACCCCCATTGTCCGCCACATGGCTTAAGAGCTTCCGGTCTGACCCCCACTCCCCAAATCAGTTAGGCTTTCTGGGGATTAGACCCAGCCCCATTTCTGACCAAAATCACCAGGGTTCTTAGTTCATCCAGTGGAAACTCCAGAGGGAACACTGGTTTAGAGATGGAATCTGAACCATTTTTCCCTTTCCCCAAGAAGGAAGTTTTAGACTGAGTACCAATTTGCTTCTTGTTTGCTTTTCTAAGGGCTTTAAGTTATTTATGTATTTAATAGGCCCCAAGATAACTTTGGGGCATGAGATTCCATTTTAATGAATTACATGCCTTATTTTGTATTTTTTTAAGACAAGATTCCAGACTTGGGAATTTTATTATTTAAAAGGTAAAACCTATATTTATATGAGCTATTTATGGATCTATTTATGTTTCTTAGTCTTTAGAGAAAGGTGAAATATATGAGTATCTGTACTGCCTAGGGAAATCCTAGATAGGATTAAATAGCAGGTGAAAATTTCTGAGTTTGTACTGCATATGGCTACAGGATTTTCTTCTCATTGTCTCTTAGGAGTGCATGACATGGCTGAAAAGAAAGACTAAACCTAGTTTCATATTTATTACCTTAACTTTGTAAATTGTTCAGGTTTCACAAGAGAGATGGCAAGTCTAACTCTGCTCTGTTAAACTCTTGTAATAAAAACAATTGATAATAATAAAGTTTGGGAAGAAAATTTGTTTCCTTATTTGTTTTCTCATTAAAAAGACTTCTGAGGGCTTCCCTGGTGGCGCAGTGGTTGAGAGTCTGCCTGCCGATGCAGGGGACACGGGT
>NW_006790524.1:0-319 GCF_000442215.2 Lipotes vexillifer | reverse complement strand
TCCCGTGCATGTAAGGAGAACACCAGGGATTTTTCCAAATCAGTGTCTCCCCGAACCCCAAACCGGGGAATTTTTAAGCTATGGCTACACGTATGTTCATTAAGGGCCTTGCGAAGTAGGCAGAGTCTGAACTTCAGATGATTGAAGTCTTCAGGGTGAGAAGCACTCACCATCGGCTTCCCTTAGGTTACATTTTATCTGTCGTTGATAGATGATGTCGATAAAAATATGTTCTTTTTCAGATTATTTCCCCTTATAGGCTTATTTCAAAATGTTGAGTGTAGTTCCCTGTGCTATACAGTAGTTCCTTGTTGATGAT
>NW_006790523.1:0-1339 GCF_000442215.2 Lipotes vexillifer | reverse complement strand
AAATTTTTTTTTTTTTTTTTTTTTTTTTTGCGGTAGGCAGGCCTCTCACTGTTGTGGCCTCTCTCGTTTCGGAGCAGAGGCTCTGGACGCGCAGGCTCAGCGGCCATGGCTCATGGGCCCAGCCTCTCCACGGCCTGTGGGATCTTCCCAGACCGGGGTACAAACCCGTGTGCCCTGCATCAGCAGGCAGACTCTCAACCACTGCGCCACCAGGGAAGCCCTGTCTTCATATTTTAGACTACCAACATAGTACTGGATCTGTGTCCAGAAGGGTTCTGTTCTCTTTTATTTTTTTGTTTTGTTTTGTTTTTGTTTTTGTTTTGTTTTGGGCTGTGCCACACGGTATGTGGGATCTAAATTCCCTGACCAGGGATCAAATCTGTGCCCCCTGCAGTGCAAGCAGGGAGTCCTAACCACTGGACCACCAGGGAATTCCCTGCTCTCTTCTATTAGATATTAAAACTTATACAATTCACTAGAAGACTGAACTGCTTTTATATGACATTTAAAACAGGAAACAATTGTATGAATTCATATTAAAATTCTTAAGAGTCTCAACAGTGTCAGAAGTTTATTTATTTGGGCAAAACAGCTAAAATTTCAGTGTAATAACAAATGCTAAACTGTTTTGTAAATAAAATTAGATCATATTTTACATGACACACAAAGCAATGGATGTGATTATAGCATAGGTCAAAGTATGACTGTGACCCTGGCATACATAACAACATCTTAAGATTCTTCTTTGATGGATGGAAAAGTACTTTCCTCAATGTGTGATACCAGGAACTGCTTTTCTAGGTGAATTCAATTGTAAAATTATTTTTATTATATATGCTCTCCTCTATGACATAATCAATTCTTCTCACAACCTTTACAGATGTTTTCATTGAACTAGGATAAATCAATCATAGGCTTTGTGTTAGAATGTTAATTACAGTTTTCCTTTATAGCTTTTCTTTACGGCTCCTGGAGATCATGCCTTAAGTTGTTTATGAAAAATCCCATCCTGGCCAAAGGGAAATTTGGTGGCACTGTGTAGATGAGACTTCTACAAGTAAAACAAAATCCTTAATCGCATATATCAGACACCAAATCCTCATTAAGAACCTTTGGGGTGGGGTGAAACATGGAGAAAGGTCTTCTCTGGTTCCTGTGAAAAGTTCCCAAAAGCTTAAGACCAAATCCTCGCTCCTCAGAGTTGATGTCAGCTTCAATCTCTCCACCAAAGTACTTTGGGAAAATTATAGCTACCATTAAAAAACAAAACTTGGCCTTTGGGAAAATGAGAAGAAATAAATCCCATTATTCTTTTTTTTTTTTTTTTTTTTTTTTTCGG
>NW_006790522.1:0-210 GCF_000442215.2 Lipotes vexillifer | reverse complement strand
TCATAGAGTGTTCTGCCCATGTTTTCCTCTAAGAGTTTTATAGTGTCTGGCCTTACATTTAGGCCTTTAATCCATTTAGAGTTTATTTTCATATATGGTGTTAGGAAGTGTTCTAATTTCATTCTTTTACACATAGCTCTCCAGTTCTCCCAGCACCACTTTTTGAAGAGGCTGTCTTTTCTCCATTGTATATTCTTGCCTCCTTTATCA
>NW_006790521.1:0-780 GCF_000442215.2 Lipotes vexillifer | reverse complement strand
GTAGATTTAAAAAAAAAAAAAAAAAAGATAAACGCGGTCGGAGACAATCAGAAACAAAGAACAGCTTGGTCGTGTGTGAAGGATTCATTGTGACTATTAGACCTGATTTTTATAATAGACAATAAATAAATGGAATTCTGCCCTGTCCCTTTGGGAAGAAGGTTTAAACTGGCAGTTACCTCCACTCACCACACAGTTGTTTTTTTGTTCATTTTTTTTCTAGTTAGGTATCTGCAAGTGAAAAATGAACCACATTGATGGGACAAGCAAAAATTATGTAAGAGCTTCCAATTACTCATTTACTTAAAATTAAATGGCTATGACACAACTGCCTGAAGTGAAGCACATGGTGGATCTGGTACTCAATCCATCCCACATGTGTGTGCCTATGTGTATGTGCATGAGCCTATATGTGTTTTATCTTCTTAAAATACATTACAATGGAGCACCAGACTCCCCCTCCCCAGGCTGGCCATGGAAACTCTGTCCCAAACAGAAGCTCTGAGTAGTGTAGTGGTTCTTTTCCAGGTGCTTTAGGTGATTTCTGTTTTAAAATCATGCAGCATTTCTGGCAGCATAAACTTTCAAAACACTTAGCACTATATTTGTACCCACCCCCAGCCCTCAGCAACTGTATGAGATCCTTGAATTTGCATTTTTGTATTAGCCTCATTTCTGGTTCCATGTCTTTCTTATTTTTTTCTCCTTTAAAAATATATTACCAGGCTTCCCTGGCGGCACAGTGGTTGAGAGTCCACCTGCCGATGCAGGGGACACGGG
>NW_006790520.1:0-541 GCF_000442215.2 Lipotes vexillifer | reverse complement strand
GACTGGAACCATCTTTAGTTTGAACCATATTGTATTGCGAGCTAGAACAGAGCTAGGGAATGCCGCAGAGAGAGAACATCAGGATCAGAAAAAGGAACAATCTTGATCATTTTCGAAAGCTCTGAATCCCCAGCAAGGAGCCAGACAGGGCTCTAAGGAAACAGAAGATGAACAGAAGTGATTTCTGAATGAGCTGGAAGTGAGGAAGAATGGAATAAGAACCATAGGACAGGAGGGAGAGCTGAGGTAGTTGGGGCGTGGTAACTAGAAATCAAATTCAGGATTGACTCAGGAAGGGACCTGGGAGCTGGGGAAAGTTAGGAAGAACCATGCCAACCACAGGGGGGGCACTGAATCCACCCCCCCCCCACCATGGGCTAGCCTGGAGTGTGCGGGACCAACAAAGTAGAGAGGTCAGTCAAGGACAGCAAAGCCCTTCTCCCTTGCCCCCAGCAGACAGCATCTCTCCCTCTACCTAACTCTTGGGTTTCTTATAGATGCAGAGGCATCTGTAGGAGAGAGACACACACACTCACCGCCC
>NW_006790519.1:373667-394602 GCF_000442215.2 Lipotes vexillifer | reverse complement strand
TCTGTGGGGAGGAAGGTGATCTCTGCGTCTTACTCCTCCGCCATCTTGGAAAGAGTCCCCATAGTACTTTCATTCTTAATTACTTTTCTTAACAAGCTGCAACAGCTACTGTAAAAATTCTGGAATCAAATTGAGTAAATAAAACAGCACATAGTAAGGATAAGAATTTTTTTAAATAAAAGAAATAATGTAATAATAACTAACAGTTATTGCTTATTTGTTATGTGTCTGGGATTGTGATAAATGGTTTACATGGGCAGTTGAAAATAAATGAAATGTTAAGTAAGCAACACACTAGATATACATGATAATATTCAGTTTGGTTAAAGAATAAGATATAAAATAAAATTATCTACGGCAATCATGAGTGTGTTTTGTATTTAGACATAAGTGGGAAGTATTTCAGACAATTTTGACAGCTAAGCCGAGTAACTCAGTAGGAGAAGTCTGCCTTTATTATTACTACTTTTTGGCAAGCCTGAGCATCTGAATGTCTTACTTTCACTAGAAAGCAGCCTGGGCGTTGCAAGACCAGTGTATTTACTATCATAGATACATAACACAGCTGAGTCATGCCCTTCGTTCAGAAGCCCCAGGGAACATGGTGCTATATAATGGGGTGAAATGAGAAGCAGGGAGGAGAGAAGGCATAAGTTCTTTAGAGGTATGAAGCCAAGATTCTGAAGAGGCCAGAGTAGTTTTCTCATTTCTCTAAGTTTCTTTCTGTACCTCCTTTCAATTGAAAAGAATTGAGGTCATAAACACTTTTTTTCCCTTTCCATTTTCGTTATTGACTTTACATAAACATGGAGTAAGTTACTGACAAAAACACTCTGGACTTTGTCATCCCAGATCAACTCTATCGTTCAATTAAAACTCTGCACACAGGAAAGTAATTTGGATTAATAAGCAAGTGGGACAGATGTTTGTGCTAGCTCATATTCCAGCAGATAGGACACCTCCAAAATCATCATCATCATCACTACTATAGCTTTGGGTTTGTACATTCTGGGTTCTAAAAGTTTGACAGCAAGAGTAAGGTAACATTGTCCCAGACCAAAATATGGAGGAGTTCTATAACTGAGGACTTTGAAATACAATTAAAGAATTCTTCTCTTTTGCATGGCCTAAATTCTGCAAATCCTCTTCTATATGTCTTCATATTCTGTTCTTCTGCATTCAGATGATTCTTTGTACTGAAAAGAAATTAACCATATATCTGTACATCCTTAGTGTTCAGAATCCACTGTACATATCCAGGTGTATATGTGCAGTGTCCCTCTATTCCCCCCCACCCCGTCTCTGTTTCTCCCTGTGTGTGTTGACCACTGCCTGCACCATTTAAAATGCACTTCTCTTCCCAAAAAGAGTGTATTATTCATGGAGATCTCAAATGAAAAAGTTCCTTCCATTGGACAGAAATGTGCACAGAATATCTTCCTTGGCTGAAACAGTTTAGAATTGTTATTGTTTAATCATTTTATGGCCCATAACATGTTAGGGAAGTATGCTTATTTAGTACATCTTCCCTATATTCTTGTTTATTTTTCATTCTGTTGTACTTTGTGAATCTATTTTTTCCCTAGTTTTCTTTTTAACAGCTTTATTGAGATATAATTCATATATCATTCACTCATTTAAAGTGTACAATTCAATGGTTTTTAATCTATTCACAGAGCTGTGCAACCATCACCACAATCAAATTTAAAGCATTTCCATTACCCCAAAAAGAAACCCCATACACAATGACACTCCTTAGACCCCATTTCACCCAAACTGCACAACCCCCTTATAAGTCACCTCAAATCTTTTTTGGTGGGACTAAGTCTAGAAATGTGCCACTTCTATGCTCCAGCCCAATTTATATGTGCCTGTTCTAGGTTGAATATGCTTCCCTAAATTTTATATATTGAAGTCTTAACCCCCAGTACCTCAGATGTGACCTTATTGGAGGGGGGTTCTTTACAGAGGAAATCATGGGGCCGTTAGAGTGGGCCATAATCCAATATGACTAGAGCCCCTATGAAAAGGGGAAATTTGGTCATAGACGTTCATAGGGGGAAAATGTCTTATGAAGAAGAAGCCCGAGGTCCGGGTGATGCTTCTATGTGCCAAGGACGCCAATCCTTATCACCAACAGAAGCTGCAGGAGGGAAATGGAACAGTTTTCTCTCACAGCCCTCAGAAGGAACCGACCCTGCCAACATTTTGATTTGGGGCTTCTAGCCTGCAGAACTGTACCAATAAATTTCTGTTGTTTAAGCCACCCAGTTGTGGAATTTTGTTATATCATCCCTAGAAAACTAATACAGTGTCTCTAGTGAAACAGCTGTCTTGTTAACTGCAGATTTTCTTCTTTGGCATTTCTGTTCTATACTGGAGTAGGCATTCATCAGGAGAAGTGAATTTGCTTGTCACATACTTTACTCTGTGGTAGTTTTGTAAGGGATACAAAATATAACATGATTCCTGCCTTAAAATATGAAATGTATTAATCAAATATCTATTGAGTGCCAGATGTAGTTATGTAACAGGCACTCAGTCAGGATATGGATCTCACAGTTGTGAGCACAAGAGCTGGTGATCCCTAATCTCATGGAGGAAATAGTCTGGAAGATGGCAGTGGGGTGAAGCATTAAGAACATACACCAGATAAAATAATTGCATGTTATTATAAATAGTTTGAAGGAAAAGAAGGAAAATCACATTTTTATAATAGTAATTTCAATGCATACAAATATGTGATCATTGCCAAGTAGGAAAGAAACAACTGTGCATAGAGGAGGGAACAGTGATCATCCTTGGCTGTGAGATGGTCTGGGAAGCCCTCCAAGGGAGGGCATTTGAGCTCAGCTTACAAAGAGCAGTTGACTTTGATAGAGGGTAGGGGGAGACCCCATTTACAGTTGATGTACACTTGATTGCATATGATTCCCAAGATGGGAATAAGCATGAACCTATGGGTCACTAGTAGTCCACTTGTCTGGAACATAAAGAAATAGAATAAGGAGAATGATATGGTAATCATAGCTATTATTATTTTTCAATGCTTACTAAGTGCCAGGAACTGAAACAAAGGTTTACATTATCTTATTTACATTCACATTTTTTATGAGGTGGCCTGTAGTTGTCCCAGTTTACAGATGAGGATGTTGAAGTTTGCTCAACCATTGCTTTGAACTCATGTTATTATACCACACAGCACACCACCAAGACTGATTCATAGGAATAGCTGTGATTTGGAATGAGGTCTCTAACTCCAACTGACTGTTTATTCCATGAAAGAGGACTGTGTCCCCACCTACAGTCAGAGGATGAGTTGCAGGCAGATTTTAGAATACTTTGTATTCCTAGCTAAAGACTGCAAAGTTTATTTTAGAATAAACAAAGGGAGAAATAGAACTTTGGCAAAGTAGTTACATGAACTGAAACGTGTTTTAGTATATACATGCTAAAACGCTGAAGCAGGAAGAAATTGGGGAATATAGAATCCCTTAGCCCTTAATAAAGGGAAGATCCAGATGAGAAATACAGATGTATTATTAGGACGGCTTAATGTGCACAGGAAGCATCCGAGGTGCCTCTTAATGAGCCCTCTTTCCAGGCACTACCCCAGGGGAGTGTTGATGTGAGGAAGCTTGAGACAATATTCTGTTCTCACTCAGCCAAAAGGTTAGGGACGCAGTTGAGCCAAACTTCCTCCTTCACAGCAAGCCTTTGGCCTGCAGGGACCAGAATTCATCCATCTTTTCATTCCTTTTCCCACGAGGACCTGAGATCTTGCTCATAATAAGCATGTGGATGAATTGAATTGAACTGTCGGAGCGAAAGACTTGTCAAAGAAGAGTCATTAGGATGGTTTGAATTGAAAAAGAGAACAAATTCAGGAAAACACGATTTGTAAGTCTGGAAGAGGGAACACGTGGGCGTACAGGGATGCCTATATGTGACCAACAAAACACAATTAAATGAAATCTCTAGCCTGTTATATCTGAGTGATCTGCTGCTTAGCGTGCGTGGTTAAGTTCCCAGCAGGTTTTATGTCTGTTGGGTTCTTGTCCTCTACAGACTCTGAAAGCACTTTGAAGAGGCTGCGTCACCATTAGGAGGCAATATAAAGCCCCATTTGATTAGAGCCTCCTGCTCTGGAAACATGCAGGCAGCGTTCTTTCTGCTGAGTGCCAGAGAGGAAGCAGAGAACAGTTTTTGTCCATTGAAATAGCGGGAAGATATGTAGGGAAGCACGATATTGTTTTGTGAGTTGGAAATTGGCTAGAAAATAGACATGTGAGAGCCCATCTTCTCTAAAACACGCTGGATTCCAATACATATGAATGGGGTGAAACATTAAAATAAATGGCAGGCTCAAACGATACTAAAGCCCTTATTTATGAAGTCCTCATTTATTGACCTGAAGGTAGTTGGCATTCCAATAAATATCTGTTGAGATAAAAACATCAATAACAAATTTAGGGCATACATGCTCTCAAGGCGGGTAGCTGGCTTGTTTCTCATACCTCTTCTGTTGCTGGACCTAGATGTGCAAAGGTTGTCTGTCCTTCTTTCTCCTAGCTGACACTTCCAGATCATTTTCCTTCTGTCCTCCTTAAAACTCCCCCAGCATAATGCTCATATCATTAGATTATATTACTTATTACTCTTATTTATTGCTTTAAGATTGTATCATATATGTATTTACAGCACTCTTGTGTATCATATAAGTTTTTATAACACTCCTGTCATAACTCATGATAAATGTCCATGGATTTAATTTCCAAAATCCTGACCTCTCTTTCAGAGAACTTCCATTCTACTTCAGCTACTCAGGTCCTTGGTTGTACCCTAGAATAATCCATACTTATCTCCTCTGTCCTGCTGCCACCACATCAACTAACCTGCACATGAGTATTCTCTCTTCTTTCATGCTACTAGGAATGAGCTAACCATGATCCTATATGCTAATACTTGTACACTGGGTCTCACTCCCTTTCACCTCAGCAATTAGACTCTCTCTCTCTTCTTTATGCAATATTTCTCTGTCTCAACCAGACCATTACCAAAATCATGCAAACATACTGTAATATCTTTTTTTCTTAAATCCTTCTTTAAATAATCTCCAACTATTACCTGATTTCTCTGCTTCCCTATGTATCAGAATTCCTTGAAAGAGGTTTCTTTTACTCATTCTGTCCCCTCTCTCTCTTCCAGTTCTGTCTTGAATCTACTCCAAAAGGTCTCCACAATAAACAAAAAGTAGCCCTTCTCAAGATTATGAATGACTTCCATTGTGCTAAAATCATTGGGAAACTCTCAGTCTTTGTCTTAATTAATTTCTCCATAGCTTTGAAAAAAATTGTTTTATTGAAGCATAGTTGATTTACAGTGTTGGGTTAGTTTCTGGTACACAGCAAAGTGATTCAGTTATACATATACCTATTCTTTTCCATATAGGTTTCTACAAGATATTGACTATAGTTCCCTGTGCTAAACAGTAGGTCCTTGTTAGTTTTTTATTTTATATACAGTAGTATATATGTTAATCCCATCCTCGTAATTTATCCCTACCCCACTTTCCCCTCTGGTAACCATAGTTTGTTTTCTATATCTGTGAGTCTGGTTCCGTTTTGTAAATAAGTTCATTTGTATCATATTTTAGATTCCACATATAAGCAATATCATATGATACTTGTCTTTGTCTGACTTACTTCACTTAGTATGATAATCTCTAGGTCCATCCATGTTCCTGCAAATGGCACTATTTTATTCTTTTTTATAGCCATGTACTATTCATATATATATGTATACTGCATCTTCTTCATCCATGCATCTATCGCTGGACATTTATGTTGCTTCCCTGTCTTGGCTATTGTAAATAGTGCTACTATGAACATTGGGGTGCATGTATCTCTTTGAATTACAGTTTTCTCCAAATATATGCTCAGGAGTGGGATTGCTGGATCATATAGTAGTTCTATTTTTAGTTTTTGAAAGAACCTCTGTACTGTTCTCAATAGTGGCTGCACCATTTTACATTCCTACCAACAGTGTAGGAGGGTTCCCTTTTCTCCACACACTCTCCAGCATTTACTGTTTGTAGACTTTTTAATGATGGCCATTCTGATTGGTGTGACCTCATTGCAGTCTTCATTTGCATTTCTCTGATTATTAGCGATGTTGAGCATCTTTTCAGGCGCCTATTGGCCATCTGTATGTCTTCTTTGGAGAAATGCCTATTTAGATCATCTGTCCATTTTTTGATTGGGTTATGGATGACTCTTTCCTTGAAATACTTTCTTCACTTGGCTTCTGGAAGCTTCCCTCTCAGTTCTCCTATTCCCTTTGGTTGTTTCTTCTAGCTCCCATGGTTGACTCTTCTCATCTCTCCACTGAGGTTCACTGGGGTTTGCTTCTTAGATCCCTTCTCTTCTGTATCAACACTCATTCCCAAGGTGATATCACCCACTCTTATGGCTTCAAATATTATCTGTATGTTGATGATGTTCAAATGTTCTTTCCCCTGAACTTAAGGTTCTATTCAACCGCTACTGGACATCCTCACTTGCAAAGTTAATAGACATCTCAAATTTAATACATCCTAAGTTGGACTCTTGATGCCAGCTCCTCCAAACCTGATCTTTCTCTACATTTCCCGACCTCATTTCACGTCAACTTCTTCCAGTTGCTTAAGCAACTTGGAGTCACCGCCCCTTCCCAAGTGACTTTTCTCTTTTTCTCATACATATTCGATCCATCAATCTATACTGTTAATTATACCTTCAAAATGTATAGATAATCTAATTATTCCTCTCCCAAGGCCAACTCCTCCAGGTGGTCTTGATCTGTTTCTTGGGTAAATACAATACTCTACTCTTGGTGTCTCTGATTCAGCACTTGCCTCCCTCCTATGGTCTGTTCTGAACATAGCAGCTAGGTCAGATTGGGTAATGTCACCCTTGCACCCTAAACTCTACAGTGGTTTCCCACCATCCTCCTTACAGTGGCCAACAGACCTGCGTGATCTGGCCACGATTTTTTTCTTCAGACCTAACTTATCCTTCTCTTTCCAGGCCTCATTCATTAATCACACTGTCCTCCTTGGTGTTCTTCACACTCAACACGTGCTTCCAACACAGAGTTTTATTGTGCCCTTTACTTGGAGCACTTTCCCCCAAATACCCACATGTCTTCCTCCATAACCTCCCTCAGGTCTTTGCTAAAATGTCATTTTCTCAGGGAGGCTTTCCATGACCACCATATTTAAAATTATACTCCTCCCAGCACTATCTATCCTCCATCCCTCATAAATTTTTCCTAATAATATTTATAGCCATCTGACTTACTATATATTTTACTTATTTATTTATTGACTTTTCTCCCCTCTAGAATGTAAGTACAACGAGGGCCTGGCTTTTGTTTACTGTTCTATCTCTAGCACCACGGAGAATATCTGATACATAGTAGGCACTCAGTAAATAACACTTGAGTATCTCAAAGTCAGACAACTCTGGTTTCTGTCCCCCAGCTCCTCTACTTACCAGATATAGAAATAAGAAATATTGAGAACACTAGGAACACCCCTGTGTTATTGACCAGAAAGAGTAACATACTCTTTTTCTCTACAAGGACCAAGGTTGATCAATACTGAAGAAATATCAGTGACATTCATACTCATGAAATTAAATTTAACAAAAATATATTTAGATGCTAGATGCTTTTTGATAATTTGAGAGAATGAATTGAGACCTTTTGCTTTTTAAGTCAGGTGGACTCCCAATCCCTTTTAATAATTAAGTTATAGAGGTTTCATTTTCTCTGAAGGTTTCCTGACTTCCCAATCAGTCACTCCTTCCTCAACATCCTTTCATCAGCATATTTTTACATATCTTAATTTTAGCCCTTATCACATTTATTATAGTTCCCTGTAATGAGTTTATTTCTCCAGATAGGCGGTGAGGTTCCTTAAGAAAGGGATAATAGATATCTACCTTTGCTAGAACTGTTTCTGTCATGTAGTAAGTTCTCTTAGGTCTTTCTGAATAGATTATGTAATTTAGGTTCAGATGGCACAATACTGGCAACAATTCACTGTTATTAAAAAGAAAATTACTATAAAACAGAGCTTTGTTTATAGATATATTAATAAGAGGGGAACAATGAAAGAGTATCTTCAAAAATTTTAATATACTCTCCAAAGTTTGGACTTAATAACCCTAGAAAAATGTTAATAAACATAAATACAAAAGTACTTTATTTTTATTATTCCTATATTTTGTATTACCCTGATTTAGACACCAGATGTCACTAGGAGACTGTGGTCCATGTAAACAAGAAGGAAACAAAGGCTTGACATTGTAACATGAAGCAAAATCTAGTTCCTCGTAGAAACTCATCTGAATGTAAATCCTAGTAGCTGTAATATTTTATTTTTGACCTGATTTTGACATAATCTAGGTTAGAATAAAGAACACTGGACTGGGAATCAGAATCTTGGGTTTTAGCTCCACTTCTGACATTTTCTTTCTTTTCTAATCAAGATCTTAAGATTTTTTTTAAAATTTTTTAATTTTATTTAATTCTTTTATACAGCAGGTTCTTAGTAGTCATCCATTTTATACACATCAGTGTATACATGTCAATCCCAATTGCCCAATTCATCACACCACATCACACACACCCCCACCCCCCCACGGCTTTTCCCCCTTGATGTCCATACGTTTGTTCTCTACATCTGTGTCTCAATTTCTGCCCTGCAAACCAGTTCATCTGTACTATTTTTCTAGGTTCCACATATATGCGTTAATATATGATATCTGTTTTTCTCTTTCTGACTTACTTCACTCTGTATGACAGTCTCTATATCCATCCACATATCAACAAATGACCCAATATCATTCCTTTTTATGGCTGAGTAATATTCCATTGTATATATGTACCACATATTCTTTATCCATTCATCTGTCGATGGGCATTTAGGTTGCTTCCCTGACCTGGCTGTTGTAAATAGTGCTGCAATGATCATTGGGATGCATGTGTCTTTCTGAATTATGGTTTTCTCTGGGTATATGCCTAGTAGTGAGATTGCTAGATTACATGGTAATTCTATTTTTAGATTTTTAAGGAACTTCCATACTGTTCTCCATAGTGGCTGTATCAATTTACATCCCCACCAACAGTGCAAGAGGGTTCCCTTTTCTCCACACCCTCTCCAGCATTTGTTGTTTGTAGATTTTCTGATTATGGCCACACTGACTGGTGTGAGGTGATACCTCATTGCACTTTTGATTTGCATTTGTCTAATAATTAGTGATGTTGAGCAGCTCCTTGGCCATATGTATGTCTTCTTTGGAGAAATGTCTACTTAGGTCTTCTGCCCCTTTTTGGATTGGGTTGTTTGTTTTCTTAATATTGAGCTACATGAGCTGTTTATATGTTTTGGAGTTTAATCCTTTGTCTATTGATTCGTTTGCAAATATTTTCTCCCATTCTGAGGGTTGTCTTTTCGTCTTGTTTATGGTTTCCTTTGCTGTGCAAAAGCTTTGAAGTTTCATTAGGTCCCATTTGTTTATTTTTGTTTTTATTTCCATGACTCTAGGAGGCGGATCAAAAAAGATCTTTCTGTGATTTATGTCAAAGAGTGTTCTTCCTTTGTTTTCTGCTAAGAGTTTTATAGTGTCCTGTTTTACATTTAGGTCTCTAATCCATTTTGAGTTTATTTTTGTGTATGGTGTTAGGGAGTATTCTAATTTCATTCTTTTACATGTAGCTGTCCAGTTTCCCGGCACCACTTATTGAAGAGACTGTCTTTTCTCCATTGTATATCCTTACCTCCTTTGTCATAGATTAGTTGACCAGAGGTGTGTGGCTTTATCTCTGGGCTTTCTGTCTTGTTCCATTGATCTATGTCTCTGTTTTTGTGCCAGTACCATATTGTCTTGATTACTGTAGCTTTGTAGTATAGTCTGAAGACAGGGAGTCTGATTCCTCCAGCTCCATTTTTTTCCCTCAAGACTGCTTTGGCTATTCGGAGTCTTTTGCGTCTCTGTACAAATTTTAAGATTGTTTTGTTCTAGTGCTGTAAAGAATGGAATTGGTAATTTGATAGGGATTGCATTGAACCTGTAGATTGCGTTGGGTAGTATAGTCATTTTCACAATATTGATTCTTTCAATCCAAGAACATGGTATATCTCTCCATCTGTTGGTATAATCTTTAATTTCTTTCATCAGTGTCTTATAGTTTTCTGCAAAAAGGTCTTTTGTCTCCCTAGGTAGGTTTATTCCTAGGTATTTTATTCTTTTTATTGCAATGGTAAATAGGAGTGTTTCCTTAATTTCTCTTTCAGATTTTTCATCATTAGTGTATAGGAATGCAAGAGATTTCTGTGCATGAATTTTGTATCCTGCAACTTTACCAGATTAGTTGATTAGCTCTAGTAGTTTTCTGGTGGCATCTTTAGGATTCTCTATGTATAGTATCATGTCATCTGCAAACAGTGACAGTTTAACTTCTTCTTTTCCAATTTGTAGTCCTCTTATTTCTTTTTCTTCTCTGATTGTCGTGGCTAAGACTTCCAAAACTATGTTGAATAATAGTGGTGAGAGTGGACATCCTTGTCTTAGAGGAAATGCTTTCAGTTTTTCACCATTGAGAATGATGTTTGCTGTGGGTTTGTGGTATATGGCCTTTATTATGTTGAGGTAGGTTCCCTCTATGCCCACTTTCTGGAGAGTTTTTATAATAAATGGTGTTGAATTTTGGCAAAAGCTTTTTCTGCATCTATTGAGATGATCATATGGTTTTTATTCTTCAATTTGTTAATATGGTGTATCATATTGATTGATTTGCATATATTGAAGAATCCTTGCATCCCTGGGATAAATCCCACTTGATCATGGTGTACGATCCTTTTAATGTGTTGTTGGATTCTGTTTGTTAGAATTTTGTTGAGGATTTTTGCATCTATATTCATCAGTCATATTGGTCTGTAATTGTCTTTTTTTGTAGTATCTTTGTCTGGTTTTGGTATCAGGGTGATTGTGGCCTCATAGAATGAGATTGGCAGTGTTCCTTCCTCTGCAATTTTTTGGAAGAGTTCGAGAAGGATGGGTGTTAGCTCATCTCTAAATGTTTGATAGAATTCACCTGTGAAGCCATCTGGTACTGGACATTTGTTTGTTGGAAGGTTTTTAATCACAGTTTCAATTTCATTACTTGTGATTGGTCTTTCATATTTTTTATTTCTTCCTGGTTCAGTCTTGGAAGGTTATACCTTTCTAAGAATTTGTCCATTTCTTCCAGGTTGTCCATTTTATTGGCATAGAGTTGCTTGTAGTAGTCTCTTAAGATGCTTTGTATTTCTGTGATGTCTGCTGTAACTTCTCCTTTTTCATTTCTAATTTTATTGATTTAAGTCCTCTCCCTCTTTTTCTTGATGAGTCTGGCTAATAGTTTATCAATTTTGTTTATCTTCTCAAAGAACCAGATTTTAGTTTTATTGATCTTTGTTATTGTTTTCTTTGTTTGTATTTCATTTCTTTCTGCTCTGATCTTTATGATTTCTTTCCTTCTGCTAACTTTGGGTTTTGTTTGTTCTTTTTGCTCTAGTTCCTTTAGTGTAAGGTTAGATTATTGGAGATTTTTCTTCTTTCTTGAGGTAGGTTTGTATAACTATAAACTTTCCTCTTGGAACTGCTTTTGCTGCATCCCATAGGTTTTGGATAGTTTTCATTGTCATTTGTCTCTAGGTATTTTTTGATTTCCTCTTTGATTTCTTCAGTGATCTCTTGGTTATTTAGTAACGTAGTGTTTAGTCTCCATGTGCTTGTGCTTGTTACGGTTTTTTCCATGTAATTGATTTGTAATCTCATAGTGTTGTGGTCAGGAAAGATGCTTGATATGATTTCAATTTTCTGAAATTTACTGACGCTTGATTTGTGACCCAGAATGTGATCTATCCTGGAGAATGTTCCATGCACACTTGAGAAGAAAGTGTAATCTGCTGTTTTTGGATGGAATGTCCTATAAATATCAATGAAATCTATCTGTTCTATTGTGTCATTTAAAGCTTCTGTATCCTTATTTATTTTCATTTTGGATGATCTGTCCATTGGTGTAAGTGAGGTGTTAAAGTCCCCCACTATTACTGTGTTCCTGTCAATTTCCTCTTTTAGAGCTGTTAGCAGTTTCCTTATGTATTGAGGTGCTCCTATGTTGGGTGCATATATATTTATAATTGCTATATCTTCTTCTTCGATTGATCCCTTGATCATTATGTAGTGTCCTTCCTTGTCTCTTGCAACATTCTTTATTTTAAAGTCATTTTATCTGATATGAGTATTGCTACTCCAGCTTTCTCCTGATTTCCATTTGCATGGAATATTTTCTTCCATCCCCTCACTTTCAGTCAGTATGTGTCCCTAGGTCTGAAGTGGGTCTCTTGTGGACAGCATATATGTGGGTATTGTTTTTGTATCCATTCAGTGAGCCTGTGTCTTTTGGTTGGAGCATTTAATCCATTCATGTTTAAGGTAATTATCGATATGTATGTTCCTATGACCATTTTCTTAATTGTTTTGTGTTTGTTTTCGTAGGTCCTTATCTTGTCTTGTATTTCCCACTTAGAGAAGTTCCTTTAGCATTTGTTGTAGAGCTGGTTTGGTGATGTTGAATTCTCTTAGCTTTTGCTTGTCTGTAAAGCTTTTGATTTCTCCATCAAATCTGAATGAGATCCTTGCCAGGTAGAGTAATCTTGACTGTAGGTTCTTCCCTTTCATCACTTTAAATATATCATGCCACTCCCTTCTGGCTTTTAGAGTTTCTGCTGAGAAATCAGCTGTTTACCTTATGGGAGTTTCCTTGTATGTTATTTGTCGTTTTTCCCTTGCTGCTTTCAATAAGTTTTCTTTGTCTTTAATTTTTGCTAATTTGATTACTATGTGTCTCGGTGTGTTTCTCCTTGGGTTTATCCTGTATGGGACTCTCTGTGCCTCCTGGACTTGGGTGGCTATTTCCTTTACCATGTTAGGGAAATTTTTGACTATAATCTCTTCAAATATTTTCTCGGGTCCTTTCTCTCTCTCTTCTCTTTCTGGGACCCGTATAATATGAATGTTGCTGCATTTAATGTTGTCCCTGTGGTCTCTTAGGCTGTCTTCATTTCTTTTCATTCTTTTTCCTTTATTCTGTTCCACAGCAGTGAACAGTGAATTCCACCATTCTCTCTTCCAGGTCACTTATCCGTTCTGCCTCAATTATTCTGCTATTGATTTCTTCTAGTGTAGTTTTCAGTTCAGTTATTGTATTGTCCATCTCTGTTTGTTTGTTCTTTAATTCTTCTAGGTCTTTTTAAACATTTCTCGCATTTTCTCGATCTTTGTCTCCATTCTTTTTTCCGAGGTCCTGGATCATCTTCACTGTCATTATTCTGAATTCTTTTTCTGGAAGGTTGCCTATCTCCACTTCATTTAGTTGTTTTTCTGGGGTCTTATCTTGTTCCTTCATCTGGTACATAGACCTCTGCCTTTTCATCTTATCTATCTTTCTGTGAATGTGGTTTTTGTTCCACAGGCTGCAGGATTGTAGTTCTTCTCGCTTCTGCTGTCTGCCCTCTGGTGGATGAGGCTATCTAAGAGGATTGTGCAAGTTTCCTGGTGGGAGGGACTGGTCTCTGACATTTTCTAGTTCTTTGACTACCTGGTAAGTTTCTTCACCTTTCTGGTCTCTGAAAGCTTTCTCATCTGAAAATAAGGATTGCAAAAGAAGATGATCCCCATAAACGCTTCAGCTCTAACTTCTGATGATTTTATTCCCTCCTCTTGCTACTCCTTAGGGCATAGAAAGGAGTTCCTCACCTCCAGTGGTGGCTGGGAAGTCAGCTCACATGAGAATTCTGGGTACATTTTACACACTCAATTTTATTCTAAATGAGGGCTTTCATGGATTGTGACCTAATGTGAAGCTGGAAAACCTTCAGGTTCTCATTGCCACACCATCTCCAGATGTTGTTTGACATGTGTGAAATTCCTTTTCCCTCTAGAGAATGTTCCATTTTTATTATAAAAATATTGCACAAAATTTGTTTAAGATGTCAATATGTAAATATGATACTTTTAGCAACAGTCATTTTGGGGGTTTCATTCTCACTGGGAAGTGAATTATTTACCTTAGGTATTTCTGAATACTAATCTGAATATTCTCTCTCTTTGTTACCAGTTCTCTGTTCTTGCCTACACATCCACCTACCTAAAACTCATACAGATTAATCTTTTATTTAAGGTGTTACAAAGCAGCCTGCAATCACAAACCACTTGTAGACGACTCAGACACTGTTGTTGTATGAGTGCCTCATTTATCTCTTTCTGTGAATATTTATGCATTGGTTGATATATACATTTCATACGGTTCTTTTTTTTTTAACATCTTTATTGGAGTATAACTGCTTCACAGTGGTGTGTTAGTTTCTGCTTTACAACAAAGTGAATCAGCTATACATATATGTATATCCCCATATCTCCTCCCTCCCACCCTCCCTATCCCACCCCTCTAGGTGGACCCAAAGCACCGAGCTGATCTCCCTGTGCTATGCAGCTGCTTCCCACTAGCTATCTATTTACATTTGGTAGTTCTTTTGGTGGTGAGAGTCCAGCAGTCTCAAACCATTCCTTTGTAATTCTTTTACTATGGATTAAGCCACATAGTAGTATCTTTGAGAATAACCTCAATTAGACGGAGCCCTTAACACTTAGAGCCAATAATCCACTACCTAATATACACGAACCAAGTTTACAAATGTTTTTGTAGAATTTATTCATTCCTGAAACATATGTTGCATATTTACTAAGTGCTCTGCACTGTTGATGGTCTGAGATTTAGACAACAAATAGTACACCAGGTAGCCTGGGCACAGCATGAATAGGTATGGACACAGCAAAGTGATGGACGCTGCAGTGGAGTTATGTCAGTGTGCAGTGGGGGGCTAGAGGAAGGCAAGCCTAAGCCATCTGGGGGAGCCCGAGAAGGCTTCACAAAGATTTACAAAGTTACCCTTGATCTGCATTTCAAAGAAAAAGCCAGCAAGTTTGGATGGGAGGTTGGGAGACTATTTCAGGCAAAGGGGGCAGCAGAGGCAAAGAAACAGAGACACAGAACTGCATATTAAACTGGAGAACTGCCTGTGTGTGGTTTGTGCTTATTGGTTAGTGAGGGGGTGATACACTGGGAGTTGAGACTGAATTAACGTCACCCATTGATTTCTCTTTGAAACTTATAAAATGTTCTCTTGCCTCTCCCTCTTCATGTATTTTGATAACTTTTCAAGGGTCAGTTCAAGTGTTTCTTCGAGAACTGTTCTTCATGATCTTTGTTTCAGTGACTCATTGCTACTCTTTATTTACATGTTGGTGGTTTGACAGGTACATGGGCTCTTGCCTCAGCTAGACAGTGAGTTCCCCTGGGTCATGTTTGTACTTAGCAGTCACATTGAAATGTTATTATTCAATATATAGAGCATGGAAGGAAGAAAAGAAGAGAACAAAGGAAGGGAGGAAACAATGGAGAATTCTACCTACTGTTCTTCCTTAGCAGCATCATATGAGGTAATGTTCCAACCAATTTGGGGGGTTTCCAGGTCCCCGAGGTTGAGTACCCATGCCTTGCTCTGCCTGACAGCCTAGGACTGATCTATTTGCAGACTTTTAGTGCTCTGGTTGCTGAAAACAACATCACATGGCTCTGTGCAAAGTACAGTGCCCATGGGTTTATGGAGTCATATATGCCAAAGTTGAGAGTCTGATTGAAAACTTAGCAGTCCTGTGTGGTGTCTTACAGTACTTTGCATTTTGAAAGACACTCATAACATAGCTATATGGAGCTATATGGAGTTTGGTTGTCATGGTTATTGTAAACTTCCATGAGTGTCTCATATTGTGTTATTCATATGCAGGTTATTTATACAGTCATTCTACCCACTATTCTTAAAAGCTGATATGATTTAAAGATACCACTGAATCTTTACGGTTCTCTTTCATTCTTGTATCTGCAATCAAAGCCAGATGCACTAGCATCTGTTTTCCTTTGTTAATGCCAAATCTCACTTCCAAAAGTCAGCTTTCTTTTGACTTTTTTCCCCAAATCATACTTTAGGGCTTCAAGAAAACATGGAGGCCACCAAACCAATACTCACTCTTTACAGCTGAGAAACAAATCCAGAGAGCTTTAGAGATTTATACAAGCTCACATGGTGTTAGTGGAAGAATGCTAAGTCTTCTTGTTTATATGTCTTTTCAGATAAATCATATTATACTTGAAAGTAGAGTCATTTTAAAAATTTGGTTTAGTTCAGAAAGTTTGCATGAAGTATGAAGTTGCTTGATATAATAATTATTTATATTGTTACACTTTGTTTTATTTTATCTATAATAATTCATCAAATCATTATAAGCTTACTTTACAAAGTAATTCCACATTAATCATTTTGTTGTGTCTTATTCATACTCATTTGAAGAACACAGGTAGATATAACTCTATTATTAATCTCATGTCCCAGATGATCACATTGAAGTTCAAGGATCTGTGGCCTCGCTCAATGTCACATAGCTAGTGAAAGTAGCTGCCAATATATAAATACAGGTCTTCTGATTCCAAGCTCACTCCTATGCACCAAAAGTATTATTTAAATCAAAGTATTAATTTTCTACAGAAAGTAAACTTGAAGAAATAGGTTAGTCAGTTTTAAGCTATTTCTTTGCTTGGAAGCAGAGGTGATAATTTTCATTCTCTTTAAAGCACTCCTTGATGGTGAAACTGGACACTTCCTGTGTCTCCTGAATTGAAATTTCATTATTTAATTTGAAGTATTAATTTGAAGTATTGTTAATCCTCAAGACATTAGATACAGTCATGTTTACACATAATTTTGTAAGCTTAGTTCAGAGTTAGATGTAACATAATTGTTTTTAGGTTCTCTGTGCTAATGCTTCTATCCATCAGAGCAGATAATCGAGGAGTCCCCTATATGTATCATATGCATGGACTTCCTCAAATTATCAACATGGCACTTAGCTTTCTTATCCTGGAAATCTCTTAGCTCTTTTACAATATTGCAGCAGTACAACTTCCAGAGGAAAATGTCATTTTGATGATTTTGTGTTTTTATGAAGAAATGATTATTATTAAATGTTGGTTCTATTTATGTTGAGTTACTGTTAAAATGCCATATAGTGACTACTTAATTATATGCTACTTCCTCTTAAAAACACTTGAAAATAGGATCACATATGCTATAGATTAATAATATATAAGTACATATATATTACTTATATATTATTTATATATTTCTTCAACCACGTTTGAAGAAAAATCAACTGCGGTTGAAGAATGATGCATGATGCTTGAAAAAGAGAAGAAAGAAGGAAAATTTTCCCCAATTCAGCATTTTTTATTCTTCTACAATCATATTCTTTTCTAGATCAAGATGATTCTTGGAATTTGTATTATTGAATACTTTTTTTTTAAGCTGAGGAAACTACAGATCTAAGTGTTTTGCCAAAAATCACACAGTCAATTGGTAGTAGCACCAAAGCCAGAACATAGTTATTTTTCAACTATGTGTCAGAATCCCCCAGCCCCTGACTTCCTTAATAACGTATTACTTAATAATTTAATTTCACTTGAACTTCTCCTTTGTAATCCCCAGAGTAGATTATATTACAAAAAGAGGAAGTTCTGAAAGAATACATTTATGATCAAATTTTAATTTTCCTTTTTTATATAGCATCTAGCAGTGTGCTCATCCAATGTGCATTGCAAATAACTATCATAAATAATGTAAACACCTGATTAACCTTTCTCTTTTATCACTCCATACAAAGACATAGGTGGGGGACCCATGCGAGCATCTCCTCACACCACGGTTAGATTATTGGCTAGTACAACTCTGAGCCCTT
The DNA here is from genome assembly GCF_000442215.2 of Lipotes vexillifer. Lineage (NCBI taxonomy): Eukaryota > Metazoa > Chordata > Mammalia > Artiodactyla > Lipotidae > Lipotes > Lipotes vexillifer. The sequence goes on along the minus strand of NW_006790519.1, from coordinate 376,660 downwards.
CTCCCCACTCCCAATCATTCCCAGCCACCATATCCTATGCTTTTCCAATCCAGCTGACAAGACCATCTTCCTAAAGTCTTTTAAGTTCTCAGAACAAAATCCTCAATGATTCATTTCAAGAAACACTAAATCTAAATTTCTCTAACAAGGTTCTACAAATCTAACTCTATTCACTAGTATTGTGATGGAGAGGGAAGGTGTGCATGAGGCAATTTTTTTTCACTTCTTATTTTTAAAATAATTTTTATTGGAGTATAGTTGCTTTACACTGTATTAGTTTCTACTGTACAGCAAAGTGAGTCTGCTGTAGGTATACATGTATCGCCTCTTTTTTGGATTTCCTTTCCATTTAGGTCACCACAGAACACTGAGTAGAGTTCCCTGAGCTATACAGTAGGTTCTCATTAGTTATCTATTTTACACATAGTATCAATAGTGTATATATGTGAATCCAAATCTCACTTCTTTTTAAAAGTTTTATTGAAATACATATAGTTGATTTACAATGTTGTGTTACTTTCTGGTATACAGCAAAGTGGTTCAGCTGTATAGATAGATAGATAGATAGATAGACAGATAGAAATAAATATATATATTCCTTTTTTTACATTCTCTTCCATTATAGGTTATTACAAATTATTGCGTATAGTTCCCTACGCTATACAGTAGGTCCTTGTTGTTTATCTATTTTATATATAGTAATGTGTATATTTTAATCCAAAACTCTCAATTTATCCCTTCCTCCCCTCCCTTTTGGTAACCACAAGTTTTTTCTATGTCTGAGTCTATTTCTGTTTTGAAAATAAGTTCATTTGTATCATTTTTAATATTCCACATATAAGTGATATCATATGATATTTGTCTTTCTCTGTGTGACTTACTTCACTTAGTATGATAATCTCTAGGTCCATCCATGTTGCTGCAAATGACATTATTTCATTCTTTTTTATGGCTGAGTAATATTCCACTGTATATAAGTACTACATCTTCTTTATCTATTCCTCTGTCAATGGACAGAGGTTGCTTCCACGTGTGTGAGGCAATTTTTAAAATTTTAAGCTGTGGAGCAGTAAGAACTGCTTGTGTGTAGGGGGGGTTGATCTTAATATTGAAGTCAGAGGCATAATCCATGAGGACAGAGGGCAATCAGAAGCAACAGAGGCAAGAGGCAGTCTTTTCCTCAGAAAAGAAGCTTGAGCTGTCAGAACACTCCTCTTGGAGGAAGAAAGCACAGGTGGAGGCTCCCAAGAGCTCTTTTCCCTATAGTGACGAGGCTACCTGGCAGTTCCTGAGGACTGGGACCCTGACACCTCAGTCACATGCAGTTGCCCCAAGTAAAATGCACACTTTACCTTCCTTCTTAATCTCCAGAATTTTCCTGAACAAGTTTCACTGAATTCTTGATCAGTAACAGTTTTAGGCTGTTTGAAAATTTCCTCTTGATCTGCATACTTCTTAATGCAACATTAAGTAGAAGCCACCCCAGTTCAACCTTTTACCGTGAGACCAAACATACGTTTTTTAGGTACGTGTTGGGATGGTTCTCTGCACAAGTCAAAAAAGAAGGATGCTCTCTGAGGTTATGGAGACAGTGCAAGTGTGGCAGGGACAGACTTAGAATGAACACACTGTGGCATTCTGAACTAAACTCAAGGCGATCTCTATTCAAAGGCACTTTAAGAATTATGCATGACAATCAATTGTAATGTAAAAGGAATCTCTTAACACTTCTGTTAATAATTATTTTATCTAAAATTAAAATAAAACATGATTTAGGTTTATTTATATTAACACAAATGTATATGTTAATATCACATATGTATAATATGTACTTCCAATGTATGAACACATGTGGATGAATGTATATATTCAGTGAATATACATATTGTTCATATAGTGGAAATACACTCGCCAAAATTTCCACTGATGGGTTGAAGCATTGAGGAAGTTTGAAAACAGCTGCTCTAGCCCTTCTCCTCATCTGCTTATGAAACCTGAGGAGCTATTCACCTCAGTATTTTGCAATGACACAAGTAGGTTAGAGATGAATTTGTTTATCCCCCCAGAATAGACATAAATGTGGTTGTATAGACAATGTGGGTTTGCTGTAATCAGTGAAAGTGAGAGAGCAAAAAGAGGATATTAAAATATCTTGCTTTTGTCCTAGAATGTTGTCAACAGACAACAACAATTTTTTTAAAAGGGAAAACTGAGGCCCAGAGAGGTTTATTAAATTGCTTAAGATAACAGATCTTATTACAAACAAAGTAAGCCTTTGAATTCAGGACTATTTGTCTTTAAGTCTTGCCTCTTGCTATGAGAACTTGCTGCATTTGTTCTTTTCTTTATATTATTCTCAGGACATCATGGCCTTTTTCTCCATCCTTTCCTTTATCCAAATTCTCTTTATCCTTCAAGACTCAGCCCCCATTCTCTATGAAGCTTTTACTGATGATTTCAGTGCTTATTAGTCAATCTCTTTTCCAAACTCCCGGTGTGAGCTTCGTTTACTGAGGGTTTACTCTGTGTCAGATATACAGAGATTTAAAAGTATCTCCTCACACATCATTGTGAGTCATTGTGATAGGCAGAATAATGGCTCCCAAAGATGTCCCCACCCTAATCCCTGGAACCTATGAATATGTTACACGGCAAAAGGAATTTTGCAAATTAAGGTGATGGACCTTAAAAAAGAGGGGTTATCCTGGATTATTTGGCTGGGCCCAGTCTAATCACATGAGCCCTTAAAAGTGGAAAAAGAAGACACTAAAGGCAATCAGAGATGTGACAGAGGAAGATGCAGGAGAGATCCACAGCATGAAAGGGACTTGACCCACTGTTACTATCTTTGAAGATAGAGTAAGGGGGGCCACACGCCAAGGAATGTATCTGGTGTCTAGAACCTGGGAGCAGCCCTCAAATGACAGCAAAGGAAAGAAGACCTTAGTCCTACAACTGTAAGAATCTGAATTCTGCACATACCTGAATGAGCA
>NW_006790519.1:368031-373561 GCF_000442215.2 Lipotes vexillifer | reverse complement strand
ATGCATTGTCCCTTAGAGCTTTTAGAAAGGAATGCAGGCTTGTGGACACTTTGATTTCCACCTGGTGGGATCCGGAGCCCAGAATTCAGCCAAGCCCACCTGGGCTTTTGACCTAGACAACTGTGGGATAATAAATGTGTGTTGTTTTACGTTGCTAAATTTGTATAATTTGTTACAGCAGCAGAAAACTAATACAGTTGTTACCTAAAATTTCCAAGTAAACATTTGAGCCATAGAAGAGTTATGCTCACACAACTCCCAAGTGTCTGAACTGACTCAAATATACTCTGCTTCCTCTTGAATGGGCACGTTACATAGTCTCTTCTACTCTCTACTCAAGGGAGAGAACCATATCTTAAATATTTTATGCATCTATCTTCTCGATATTACCTGCTATAGTCTTGGACACACAGACATCTCAGAGGGTGGACATTTGATGAGCTTTCCAGATGCCCCATCAGTGAAAGACTCAATACCCTGAGAGCTGAGAGGGTTGTCAGTCATGACCATCAATCACAAGCCCCTTCAGAGATCATCCCAGCTATGGCACCACCTTGCCCAAACACACACTCTTTGCGGGGTGGCCTACATGAAATCTCTAGTACAAAGCAAGGCATAAAGACTTGTCTGTGTTGACCCAAGTTGGGACAATGCTGAAGGATTCTTATAACTACAGAGCTCCCCATGGGGTCAGCTGAGACTGTTGTTAAGTTTACCTTGCATATCCATTTCTCCCTACCCCATCCGGTTTCCATCTCCTTCCTTCCACAGGCCCATAGGTGTGGATCCCAAGGGTACTTTTTACTAAACATTTTGCAAGTTAATCTTCTCAGAATCTGCTTCTCAGGGAAACTAACCTGTGACATCTAACTTTTGGTTGATTAGCATATCTAAATGTTAGATAAAGTTTATTTTACCTATTAATTTAGGTAAAATATTAGCTCCTTGCAACAAATTTCGAAAGTGTGCAGAAGACCTATGGGAATTGTTCTTGTAACTTCTATCCCTCATTTGATGAATCTGAGGGCTGCAGATGGCAAATTTTATAAATAGCCTCACTTTGGTTAGTGTTTTAATATGCACGTGTAATATAATAAAGTAGGGTGCAATATAAGAAACGAGGCAGTACTCTTACACGAGGCATGCATCAGGCACTAGAGGGATAGAGGTACATTAGCATGCTTAAACAAAAGCCACAAATTTCATGATGAGCTGGGAGAATTATATAGAAAGTTGATGAATACCTACCCTATTTTCCTCCCTGCCTCTGCAGCCTTGCTGCCATGTTCCTGGTCTGTGAGTTAATTTACTTGGGAGTGTTAAAACAAAAAGAGGTTCTTCAGCTGTGACTTTTTTCTTTCTTTTAAAAATCACCAGTGGTTGAGAGTCCGCCTGCCGTTGCAGGGGACGCGGGTTCGTGCCCCGGTCCGGGAAGATCCCACATGCCGCGGAGCGGCTGAGCCCGTGAGCCATGGCCGCTGAGCCTGCGCGTCTGGAGCCTGTGCTCTGCAACGGGAAAGGCCACAACAGTGAGAGGCCCGTGTACCTCAAAAAAAAAAAAAAAAAAAAATCACCAAAGCCATCTTCCTGTTACCCATGATGCGTTCTCTCACCTCCTGGCCTTTGTACTTGTTCTATGATCTCTGTACCTCCTGCCTTCCAGGAATTCACTGGCCACAAGGTAGCCTTCTGCTGTTTTCCAGCAACCTTATGTGCTCTTAAAATTTGTGGTCCAGAAGTGAAACCCTCTTAAGTGTCATAGCTTGAGATAACTGCTTCTTTCATTCTCATTGTAATCTTTCCTTTCTCCCTCTACCATTTTTTAAGAGTCCCCTTTAAATTCCCTTGGGAACATTTCTTCTCACCATCCCTTCAGGGGCCTCTCTTTCCTATAGTACAACTTTATTAGATATTTTATATAATTTTTCCCCTGGAGTATTGCAGTTCAGCATTAGGTTTTTATTACATTCAGTTTCTATTGGTATTCATTTCATCTACTCTTACCAGTGTTTTATGCCACAAAAAAATAGAACTACTAAGCATAGTGAGGTTTTTAACTCTAAGAACTCCAAGGTAGCATTGGAATAGGTGATAGGCTTAGAGTCAGTGAAGAACTTTTAACAACATATGTCTTTGATGCAGTGGTGAGCACTTGTCCCTTTGTACAATAAGGATGGAGAATCCTCAGACCTCAAGTCAAAGTCCACATTTAAATCCTAACTCTCAACTCCCTAGGATGCATACAGACATCTTTGCCCTTTGAACACAATGCTTCCCATAATAGTTGTTTTGCAGTGAATGCACATTTCCTGGGGAATTGAGGTTGCTTTCTAGCTAACCCTCATTACGCCTTCTACGATAGGTACATCTTCATGGGCAAAGTTGTTGCCTTTTGTTTCTGGTGTCGAAGCACAGGCAGGACTGTATGTCATCAGGATAGCATCCTAAAAGCACCTCTGTTTCTTCCTGTTGGCATCATATCCCAGCAGACTAAATTTTATCTGTTGTTTCACCTTATACTTGGCAAATCCATTCTGCAAATGATATATCTCAACAGGAGCCAAACACAAGCAATCAAACTCAGACATATATTCTTAATTCCACTTCACCCCTTGATACAGCCATTTTGGCCAGATTTACACTGTGATGAATGTCTGCTTGTGTTCTGTTTGTTCACCATTGTCTCAGTTATCTACAACTTTAAGATTCATTAAATTATCTTTTGCTTATTTCTCCTGTTCACCTGTATGCAGTCTATGTTTCACTCATTTCCTGATAACATCTCTACAACTATTTTACTTCAAATTGCCATGGATAAATTTGGTCAGTGGCCTTATTGCTTCTATCAAATTCTCTTCCCACTCTTCATGCTCCAGCTCCCTTTCCATGGATAAATTGAATGCAACAGGCATGAGCTACTGAGTACAGGTGTTGCTGACATGCTGGAATCCTGGAGGCACCAAGCTGGCGCCCAGTATAGGCTTCAAAGCCAATGACCTGAAGTTGAGCTGCATTTCTCATGGAGGAGTGGGGAGAGCACCTCTCTCTTAATTTTAGTATGACCGTTCCACATGACCATAAAACATTTATGTTTGTTTCTCAGTAATTTACAAAGTTTATAGTGAAATAGCCCTTTTAGTGTTTTACTTATACCACGTCTTAGCAAAACTATGAGTCCATAGGACATTGAACGAGAGACGAATCTGAGAGTGAAACTAATCTAAGTGTAGATAGATAACAGTCAGAATGTTTCTTGATGGAGTTCAATTCGGATTAATAGTTGGCAAAACCTGTTTGCTTAGGTCTCTCCTTTATGGTAAGCTCAGTCTAGCCACACTCCTAAGGGAAACTAGCTGAAATTCATGAATTGAAAGGTAGGGGTAGAGCATGCAGGAGATCTGGATGGAAGGTGACCTTGGAGGAAGTCATAGGAGCCTGAGACGAAGGACAGATAGAGGGGTGGTATGAGTAGAGACCCAGAATCATCATCAAGAGACTGCCAAGTACATTTCAGTCACCAGTGCTCACAGCTCCATGGATGCCAGAGAAAGCTTGTAGTCCTACGCTTGTGGCCATTTGCAGAGGTACTGCGCATCACCTATGTGAGGTTCCGTGTTAGCTGATCTCAGAACTCTTAGACAGGTTAGCCTGTCATCACCTACTTGCTCCAAGTCTGAGAACCTTCCAGGAGAGGTACTGATCAGCCAGAAGATTTGTTGAGTACACCTGAGCTACCTGTGCTGTGGCTACTCCTCTCTTAACTGCCCAGGACACTCCTAAGCCCTGGAAACAGAGCATGGTGTCCTTGAACAGTAGTGGTTTGGAAAGGAATTCCCATTCCACCCTCAGCACTAGCATGTGGAAAGAACATGACTGTAATTAAAATGAAGTCCATTACACAAATATTATTTACAAATTCTAACTCTTCCTGAAGCAACTAGGAGCATTACATTTGCTTTGAGTTTTGAAAGATTAAGATTTTTTCTCACCAACGTGCATCATGTTCTATTTGAACTGACAATTTTAGCGTTGGCTTTAATCTTGTTTGAATCTGAAGTGGGGTTTCTTTCAACCTTACCCTCACTGAAAGGAGAAAAATATGACCATAAAAGCAAGTGTAGCACCTTTGTGTTTATCTGATTACCATGTCAATGTACAAGAAATCAAAGAGTGTGGCAAATCAAATACAACATAAGGCAAATTAAGTTTTTAGTAAAATTTAATTTCTTGGCAATAGTTGTTTCTCCCTGGAGAGTTACAGTCTTCCATTTGAGACTTAATCTAATGCTTTTATAAATCTTCTCTTCCTTCTTTCCTTCTTTAGTTCTTTTTTCTTCCTTCCTTCCTTCCTTCCTTTCTTTCTTTCTTTCCCTTTCTTTCTTTCTTCCTTTCTTCCTCCCTCCCTTCCTTCCTTCCTTCCTTCCTTCCTTCCTTTCTCTCTCTCTCTTCCTTTCTTTCTTTCTTTCTTCCTTCCCTTCTTTCTTTCTTCCTTCCTTTCTTTCTTTCTTTCTTTCCTCTCTTTCTTTCTTTCTTCCAAATATGACTGCTTGCTGGACAATGCAAGTGACACCCTTGAGCTTAACTATGGTCATTACTGTAGTTCTTGTTAGCCTGAAATGCAGAATGAAATGAAAATATTTACTTATTTTCAATATCCTCAAGAAGCCACCTCCATTAATTCACTTATTGTACAAACATTGATTTTGTACCTACTTTGCATCACACTTGCAAAAGGTGCTGAGGATACACAGTGAGTAGGGCATAGACTATGGTATCAAACAGCCCATAGTCTATTGGGGGCTAGGAACATGGACAATAATAGGCTATGTCTGTGCAGTCTTAAGAAGATGGCTTTGTTGGGTTTGTGGTAGTTACTAAATAAATGTTTATTACATGGATGTTACTGAAAGATTTGGTTGCTACCATTTATCACCATCACCCATCCCAACTCTGTGAATGTGAGTATATGCCCAGTTCACTTTCAGACTGTTTTAGTGGTGAAATTTTCCTTTGCCCTGTCCGTACCATCTCCCACATGGGACTCTCTGACCTTATTTGCTGCCCTTAGTAAATGTCTCGGTATGAGACCATTGCTCGAAGCAGATAGGAAAAGGCTGTCTTTTCTTTATTTGTCCCTTTTAAACGTACTGACTTCTGATTTGAGGATTTATTCGAGTATGTAGATAATCGACAGGTTAGAAAATTAGTTTATCTCTTTTTTGATGTAGGTCTGTTGGTTTTTAACTTTATTTTTTTTATTTTTTATTTTTTTTAACATCTTTATTGGGGTATAATTGCTTTACAATGGTGTGTTAGTTTCTGCTTTATAACAGAGTGAATCAGTTATACATATACATATGTTCCCATATCTCTTCCCTCTTTGTCTCCCTCCCTCCCACCCTCCCTATCCCACCCCTCCAGACAGCCACAAAGAACCAAGCCGGTTTCCCTGTGCCATGCGGCTGCTTCCCACTGGCTATCTACCTTACGTTTGTTAGTATATATATGTCCATGTCTCTCTCTCACCCTA
>NW_006790519.1:351007-364641 GCF_000442215.2 Lipotes vexillifer | reverse complement strand
ATGGTTGTTAGTATTTGCCTTATGTATTGAGGTGCTCCTATGTTGGGGGCATAAGTATTTACAATTGTTATATCTTCTTCTTGGATCGATCCCTTAATCATTATGTAGTGTCCTTCTTTGTCTCTTCTGATAGTCCTTATTTTAAAGTCTATTTTGTCTGATATGAGAATTGCTACTCCAGCTTTCTTTTGGTTTCCATTTGCATGGAATATCTTTTTCCATCCCCTTACTTTCAGTCTGTATGTGTCTCTAGGTCTGAAGTGGGTCTCTTGTAGACAGCATATATATGGGTCTTGTTTTTGTATCCATTCAGCCAATCTGTGTCTTTTGGTGGGAGCATTTAGTCCATTTACATTTAAGGTAATTATCGATATGTATGTTCCTATTCCCATTTTCTAAATTGTTTTGGGTTCGTTATTATAGGACTTTTCCTTCTCTTGTGTTTTTGTCTAGAGCAGTTCCTTTAGCATTTGTTGTAAAGCTGGTTTGGTGGTGCTGAACTCTCTCAGCTTTTGCTTGTCTGTAAAGGTTTTAATTTCTCCATCAAATCTGAATGAGATCCTTGCTGGGTAGAGTAATCTTGGTTGCAGGTTTTTCTCCTTCATCACTTTCAGTATGTCCTGCCACTCCCTTCTGGCTTGTAGAGTTTCTGCTGAGAGATCAGCTGTTAACCTTATGGGGATTCCCTTGTGTGTTATTTGTTGTTTTTCCCTTGCTGCTTTTAATATGCTTTCTTTGTATTTAGTTTTTGACAGTTTGATTAATATGTGTCTTGGCGTATTTCTCCTTGAATTTATCCTGTATGGGACTCTCTGTGCTTCCTGGACTTGATTAACGATTTCCTTTCCCATATTAGGGAAGTTTTCAACTATAATCTCTTCAAATATTTTCTCAGTCCCTTTCTTTTTCTCTTCTTCTTCTGGAACCCCTATAATTCGAATGTTGGTGCGTTTAATGTTGTCCCAGAGGTCTCTGAGACTGTCCTCAGTTCTTTTCATTCTTTTTTCTTTATTCTGCTCTGCAGTAGTTATTTCCACTATTTTATCTTCCAGGTCACTTATCCGTTCTTCTGCCTCATTTATTCTGCTATTGATCCCATCTAGAGTATTTTTCATTTCATTTATTGTGTTGTTCATCATTGTCTGTTTCATCTTTATTTCTTCTAGGTCCTTGTTAACTGCTTCTTGCATTTTGTCCATTCTATTTCCAAGATTTTGGATCATCTTTACTATCATTATTCTGAACTCTTTTTCAGGTAGACTGCCTATTTCCTCTTCATTTGTTAGGTCTGGTGCCTTTTTATCTTGCTCCTTCATCTGCTGTGTGTTTTTCTGTCTTCTCATTTTGCTTATCTTACTGTGATTGGGTTCACCTTTTTGCAGGCTGCAAGTTCGTAGCTCCCGTTGTTTTTGATGTCTGTCTCCAGTGGCTAAGGGTGGTTCAGTGGGTTGTGTAGGCTTCCTGGTGGAGGGGACTAGTGTCTGTGTTGTGGTGTATGAGGCTAGATCTTGTCTCTCTAGTGGGCAGGTCCACGTCTGGTGGTGTGTTTTGGGGTGTCTGTGGACTTATTATGATTTTAGGCAGCCTCTCTGCTAGTGGGTGGGGTTGTGTTCCTGTCTTGCTATATGGTTGGCATAGGTTGTCCAGCAGTGTAGCTTGCTGGTCGTTGAGTGAAGCTGGGTGCTGGTGTTGAGATGGAGATCTCTGGGAGATTTTCGCCGTTTGATATTATGTGGGGCTGGGAGGTCTCTTCTTGACGAGTGTTCTGAAGTTGGCTCTCCCACCTCAGTGGCAGAGTCCTGATTCCTGGCTGGAGCAGCAAGAGCCTTTCATCCACTCGGCTGCTAGTGTTGGAGGGTCTCCTTCAGAGGAGGAGGGTGGCTGTGGCTCACCTTTGGGACAGGACACTTACAGCAGAAGATCTGGGAAGTACTCCTTGGCGTGAGCCCTCCTGGAGCCTGCCATTAGCCCCAACAAAGAGCCTCTGGCCTCCAGTGCTGGGTCACTTCAGGACAAAAACCGGTTTTTAACTTTAAAAAGTTGGTAACATTTAGGCTAATATATTAGTCTTCAGTCAAAAAAGGCAAAAGAAAGGACAATTAAGTCAATTTTTATTCTTTTCAGAGTGCATTCACACATGTAAGCTAGGGTACTCTCACAACCCCCATGGCACTGTGGACCAGAAAGAGCCTGGATAAAGGGAAAAAGCACTGGGCCAGGTCTTGTCTCAGCTCTGTCTTTAATTAGCTCTGGGAGCAACAATTGTTATATGTAAAATAGAGCAGACCTACTTCCATTCACCAAATTACATGTTTGTGCAATCTTAGCCAAGTTACTAAAATTCTGTGTGAACTGGTTTCCTCCTATGTAAAATAGGGATACTATTACCACCGTCACACATTTTCTGGGAAAATACTCTTATTTAAAATATATAAAGTATTTAGACTAATGCCTGACACATATAGCTATTGCCATGTTAATCATTATTATTTCCTTTCTATTAACGTAGATGGGGAATCTGGAATTAGAGAAAATCGCCTTCATTTTCTATAGCCTTTCACATGCAGGCGTGTTGTCATGGGTTGGTTTCCAAGGTGCTAACTTTGGGACAGAGTATAGGGCACAGCGTTTTAGTAGGAAGTGCCCTTATGATCAAGACCTGTGGAAAGGAAGGAGAGAAAGCAGGACTGGGCAGGAGTCAAACTGCAATGCAGGCCTGGTGAGATCCCTGACAAATTCTACAGGTAGCTCCAGAGCTTAAATGGCCTATCAAAATGCTCCCCTTTGGGACACGACGGTTGTGCCATTACAACCCCAACTCCTGTAGTCATTGGATTTTTGTCGCCCCAAAAATGACTGTGCTAGGGAGAGTCTCTGGTCTGCGCACTCCCCAAAGGGGCTGACTTCTACCCACTTTGTAGAAGTCTGTCTACAGACAGCACTCCCAGAAATGAGGGCACACATCCTTCCTTGAAGGAAGTCTGGATGGTTTATCCCTGTGTCCATCACATGTACTAACAGAGTCCTACCAGAGAGGCAATGCAGGGTAGAGACAACAGCATTGACTCTGGTGCCAGATTTAGAAACTTACTATATGCCAGTTACTTAATTTTTCTGTGTGCCTCTCCCTTAGCTGAAAATTGTAGATAATAAAACCTATCTGATAGGCTGTTGTGATAGTAAATGAATATTTATAATTATACCTAACAGTCTATTCAATATGTTAGCTGCATTCTGCAGAAATGCATTCTGCATTTCAACATTCTGCACTTTCCCAGACAAATTTTGTCCTGTTTTCAAATCAATTAAAAACACTTATTCTAATTTTTGTTTAGAAAATGGAGTTACCGTAGTTTCTCTGTATATTTGCTTTAAATTTCGTTCTTATATTTTACACTAAGCCCATTTACTTTCTCTACAGCCAGTTGGAAGCCCAAGATCTCTTTCTTGGACCACTACAGTATCTCACATTTGGATCTTACAGCTACAGTATCTCACATTTACTCTGTAGCATAACATGTAAAACGTGACAGCTCCACACCAAGCCAATCTTTTGCATATTTTCTTATATTTCAAAAAAGTCATCATTTCCTAGCTTTAATATTACCTGTATATATCATTAATATAAAGGTGGAAAAGGATATGTATATTCAGCATTTCTCTCAAAATCCAGTCCCTTAGTAACTCAGCCATTGGTTTTCTAAAATGTGTGTCACCCAGGTGTGTGACACTACACTTCAGCTCTGTTTCAGTATACTCCAGATCCAAACATGCCCTAAAAACTGTTATAGAGTCCAAGGTTATACTACTCACCACGTGGCAGGCCAATAGTGCAAGAGGCGAGGTGTTGGGGCAAGGAATAGCGACTTTATTCAGAAAGCTGTCTGACCAAGAAGATGGCAGACTAGTGTCCCAGAGAACCCTTTTACCCAGGTTAGAATTCAGACTTTTTTTATACTCTAGGGAAAGGGGATGTGGCTGGTTGTTGCAAACTTCTTGGTGCTGGCCAGACCCAGGAGGGGTTAAGGTAATCCTTTGTTCTCCAATCTGTCCGTCAGGGTCTGGTCACCATGTTCCTGTAAATCTCCAACAAAGCAAATGTTATTTTCTGTTCTGCAACTTTTTAACTCTATATGAATGGAAAGTGTTAACATCTTTAAATGTCAAGCCTGGGAGGCAGAGCCTTGAGAATGGGCTATCATGTACATTTCAGGCTAAAGGCAATATTCTTTTACAGAGATGCAGAGCCAGCATGACTAAGAACAAGCAACAGAGCACAAAGGTTAGAGCTAAAGGAAGAGATACAGTATGGAGTCAGGCTTGTTCCTCTTTTTTTTTTTAATTTTTATTTTATTAGGTTTGTTCTTCTCTGTTACAAAACCAACAGTTATAAATCAATCTTTTCAGAAAGTAGGGTGAGACAATATGATCACAGTTTGGACTTTGTTTTTAAAAAAAAATCCAGGGAAATTTACTCTAGGTTTATAAAATAAATATCCATGAGTTTATACTGATACATATAAATGATTGAATAAGTAAACAAAGGGAGGGCATAGACTAATCTCTCATGCAGAAGAATTCCAAATAATTTATGTAGATACTCCCCTTTCAAGGAGGTGAAGCAAAACTCCCTATTCCTTAAGTACTGGGTGGGCATAGTAATATTTTTTCAGAAAGTTCCATATGGAAATGAGGAAAAAGAGGAACTTTACAAAGGAAAAATCTGACAAATGCTACTTTGGCCAGGTGATCAAGGTTAACGTCAGTAGTGATTAGTCATATTTATAGTATGTATCCTTGATGTGATGTGATAAAAATGGCACTTCACTTCTATGATCTTCATCTCTAAAGCCCATATAAATCTTCTGATTATGATGAAAACATCAGTAAAACCTCAGTTGAGGTACATTATACAAAATACCTGACCAATATTCCTCAAAATAGTCAAAGTCATAAAAAAAAAAAAAAGTCTGAGAAACTATCACAACCAAGAGGATCCTAAGGAGACATAATGGCTAAATGCTATATGACTTCCTGGATAAGGTCATGGAACAGAATATGAATACTGGGTAAAATCTAAGGAGATCTGAATAAAGTATGGGCTTTAGTTAATACTAATGTAATACAGCTTCCGTAGCTATGACAAATGTACCATATGAATATATGATGTTAACGGAAGGGGAAACTGGATGTGGGTGTGTTGAATTCTCTGTACAACCTTCACAACTTTTCTATAAATCTAAAAATATTCTAAGATAGGAAGTTTAATAAAAAATAAATTGAAGTCCTCCAAAACACTTGTTTACAAGAGCATTCTCTCATCTGTCCTTTTGTTCTTACCAGTCCTTACAATTCCCCCTACCATGCTCCTTACTTATGGTTAATGAGCACATTTCCTTTCCCAGAGATCTTGGCCTTGGGCCCATGACTTGACTTGGCTAATGGAAATGAGCAGAATGTGCATTCATGGTGTGGCTCAGTCCCTCTAACTCTGCGCTTCCACCATTAAAACAGTCTGTCCCAGATAGTGGTTACTCCATTTACATGCCTTCTAGAATGAGAAAACAGGTGGAGCTAAACTGAGCTGAGCCAAGCCAAGCTGCGTGTCATTCATGAGAGCTGCAGCCATATCATAGTCTTCAGGTAACCTAAGAAATAAATGTTTTTTGTCATAAACCACTGAGATAATGGGAATATTAGTTACTACAACAAAAGTAGGTTAATATACTTGCAGATATCTTTCAAATAATATTCACTTCTTGTACTGTGTCCTTCATGAAACCTTCCCTAATTGTTCCATGATTCATCTATGATTTACAGATTTAGCAAATAAAAAGAGGACTTAATGCACTTTAAAAATGTGTATAGACTAACTTGATTATAATCTCCTTAAAGCGAGTCTCAATCTTATTCATACATTCATAGATTGAGCAATATATATTGGACCCCTAATGTCCCAGGCACTTTATTAGGCTTTGGAGATATAATGGTGTATGAATATAAATAGGAGCCCTACACTCTTCAGGCTTTTAAGCTACCAGAGGGGACAGAAGTTAAATAAATAATCACAATAATAAATGCAAAACCGCAGTTCTAACCAGTGCTATTTAAAGATACCAGTGCATGTTCTTCTGAGGATCTATATATGGGAGATTTGAACAAGTCTTAATTGCAAGGCAAGGAAAGTTTTCCTTGACAGTGAGTTAAGACGTAGAATGGTTGGGAAGAATGGCCAAGCCTCTAAACAACCCATGTATAGAAGTAGCCAGTGTGGCTGGAGAAGAAAGAATGAAGTTGGTGTGAAATGAGATTGGAGAGTTAGATGGGAGACAAACATAGCATGTCTACCCCTAACACTAACCCCAGTGTCACACACTTAGTATGTGCTCAACAAATAATGATGATCATATATGGCTTGATTCAGGCTAGCTAAACTTTTTTTTTTAATTGAAATATAGTTGACATATTAGTTTCAGGTGTACAACATAATGATTTGACATTTATATACATTGCAAAATGGTCACCACAGTAAGTCTAGTTACTATAAAGCTAGTTAAACTTTTTGACATACTGAATGCCTGTGGCCAGATGATGGAAGTGCAAATGTGAGTGAGACATGGCCCTTATCTACAAGGAGTTCATATGCTAGAGGCTATAATAATCCAGTATCCATCAGCTATAGTTGAGTTCTATGTGACAAAAAAGCCAGAGCCAACTGACTTATTGCTTTATTGACTTATAAAATCAAAACAAATGTTCAACAACTAAGCTACAGGAAGGACAGGAATATAGCTAGTCTTCGAAAAACATGGAGCTAGAAACTCAAATGCTTCCAGGATTTTTTGTGTCCTTTGTTCTTTCACTTTAGACTAGCTTTCTCTACTTTAGGGTATAGTGCTATCTTCAGTTTGTTAGTTCTATGACTTCAGACATAGAGATATTCTAAAACTCTTTTTGGTTGAGCTTGGCCCAGTGACCCATCCTTGGACCAATCAATCAGGATTTGGGTTAACAAAATCATGTAAAATCAAGGTCATTAAAACCATGTGAAAGGAAGAAATCCTGACACACAGGGCAACACAGATGAATCTCAAAAAGCTTACAGTAAGTGAAAGAAGCTAGGCACAAAAAACCCCTGTATATTATATGATTTCCCTTATATGAAAGTCTGGGAAAGGCAAAACTATAGTGAGGAAAAGAAGATAAATGGTTGCCAGAAATGGGAGGAAGAGACTGAATACAAAGAAACATGAAGGAAATGTTGGGGTGATGGAAATATTTAATATTATGATTTTGGTGGCAGTTACACCAATAGCTTTAGCAAAACTCTTTATATTCTTAAAATTGTAAATTTTACTGTACATTAATGATATCACAATAAAGCTAATTTTTTAAAAAGCAATAAGAACATGTGGATGGGTGACAAGCAGCTCCAAGAGAGAAGATGTTGGACAGAAAATACCAACAATATCCACCAAAAATACAGTTTGGTAAGTGGTATGCCAATAACGAAACAAAGAGCTATGGTGGGGGCATTGAGTGAGCATATTAATTTATATACAAGTGAAGAGGTCTCAATGTTTGCTTTATCTGTGATTAAGAACAAGAGTAGAAGGAAGCTGTTCCCATGAAGATTCCTAGATATTTGAAGTTCTGCAAAGTAGGCATTTCAAATAATGTAATTAGTTTTTTAAAATGTATGTACAGGGAAGGACATGGTGGGGGAATGGAAATTGAAATGGTATGGAGAGCCAGAAGGAAAGAAGATAGAATGAACTGAATAAGAGAATTTCTATCGTATGAAGGGGAAGAAAGACTGAACATTCTCAGGCAAAAAGGAATGAAGAAACCTGTTCCTTTCTATAAAAGAAGACCAGAAAATGAGAAGGCAGAGTTGTAGTGTAAAAGACTCTAAAGCTACAAACTAGTTTTTTTTCTTCCAGTTAATATTAAGATATAATTGACATACAGCACTGTATAAATTTAAGGTGTACAGCATAATATTTGACTCACATACATCATGAAATCATTACCACTGTAAGTTTAGTGAATACTCATCATTTCATACAGATACAAAATTTACTAAAGGAAAACGTTAATTTTTTCCTTGTGATGAGAACTCTCAGGATTTATTCTCTTAACAACTTTCATATTTAATATACAGCAGTGTTAATTATATTAATCATGTACATTACATCCTTAGTACTTATTTATTTTATAACTGGATATTTGTACATTTTGACCACCTTCATCACCATACAAAAATATTACATTGTTAAGATATTACATTATTATTGACTATATTCTCCAAACTGTACACTTTATCCTTGTGACTCATTTATTTTGTAACTGGAAGTTTGTAGCTCTTAATTTTCCTCAATATTCACCCACCCTCTTCCCCACTTCCCCTCTGGAAACCACCTGTTTGTTCTCTGTATCTACAATTCTGTTTCTTTTGTTTTTTAGATTCCACATGTAAGTCAAATAATACAGTATTTCACTTTCTCTGTCTAGCTTATTTCACTTTGCACAATACCCTCTACGTTCATCCATGATGTCGCAAATGGTAAAATTTCCTTTTTTAGGGCAGAGTAATATTCCATTATATATATGTATGTGTGTATGCATGTATATGTGATATATATATATATATATATATATATATGACATCTTCTTTATCTAATCATCTATCAATGGGACTTAGGCTGCTTCCATATCTTAGCTATTGTGAATAATTTTGCAACAAACATAGGGGTGCATATATCTTTTTGAATTAGTGTGTTTGTTTTCTTCAGGTAAATAGCCAGGAGTGGAATTGCTGGATCATATAGCAGTTCTATTTTTATACTTTTGAGGAACATCCATACTGTTTTTTATAGTGACTACACCAAATTACCGACCCATCAATAGTGCACAAAAATTCCCATCCCTACACAAACTCCCCACCACTTGTTATTTGTTGTTTTTGATAACAGCCATTCTGACAGGTGTGAGGTGATATCTCATTATGGTTTTGATTTGCGTTTCCCATAATTAGTGATATTGAGCATCTTTTCATGTGTGTGTTGCCCATCTGAATGTCTTCTCTGGAAAAATATCTATTCAGGTCCTCTGCTAATTTTTAATTAGTTTTTCTTTTTTTTTGCTTTTTTTGAGGTTAATTTGTATGAGTTTTTTGTATGTTTTGGATATTAACCCCTTATTGGGTATATTGTTTTCAAATATTTTTTCCCATTCAGTAGGCAGCCTTTTTTTTTCCACTGTGCAAAAACTTCTTGGTTTGATGTAGTCCTATTTGTTTATTTTTGATTTTGTGTTTATTACCTGAGGAGACAAATCCAAAAAAAATATTGCCAAGACTGAAGTCAAAGCTTGTATGCTTTCTTCTAGGAGTTTTACAGTTTCAGGTCTTATATTTACGTCTTTAATCCATTTTGAGTTTATTTTTGTATATGGTGTGAGAAAGTTATCCAGTCTGATTATTTTACACAAAGCTGTCCACTTTATCTAACACCATTTATTAAAGAGACTGTCTTTTCCCCACTGTGTATTCTTGCTTCACTTGTCATAGATTTATTGACCTTATAAGAGTACGCTCATTTCTGGGCTTTCCATTCTGTTCCATGGATCTACTGTCTGTTTTCGTACTGTTTTGATTACTCTAGCATTGTAGTATGGTTTGAAATCAGGGAGTGTGATACTTCCAGCTTTGTTCTACTTTCTCAAGATTGTTTGGGCTATTCAGGATCTTTTGTGTTTTCATACAAATTTTAGAATTATTTGTTCTTGTTTTGTGAAAAATGCCATTGGTATTTGAACAGGAATGGCATTGAATCTGTAGATTGCCTTGGTTACTATCTTCATTTTAACAAATTAAGTCTTCCAATCCATGAACATGGCATATTTTTCCATCTGTTTGTGTCATCTTCAATTTCTTCCATCAGTGTCTTTAGCTTTTCAAGTACAGGTATTTTACGTCTTTAGTTAGATTTATTCCTAGGTACTTTATTATTTTTGATGCAATTGTAAATGAGACTGTTTTCTTAATTTCTCTTTCAGATAACTTATTGTTAGTGTATAGAAATGCAACAGATTTCTGTATATTAATTTTGCATTCTGCAACTTTAATGAACTCATTAATGAGTTCTAATAGTTTTTTGGTGTCATCTTTAGGAATTTCTATATATAGTATCATGTCATCAGCAAACAGTGACAGTTTTACTTCTTCCTGTCCAATCTGAATTTCTTTTATGTCTTTTTCTTGTCTGCTTGTTGTGGCTAGGGCTTCCAGTACTATGTTGAATAAAAGTGATGAGAATGGACATCCTTGTATTGTTCCTGATCTTAAAGGAAATGCTTTCAGCTTTTCACCATTGCATATGATGTTGGCTGTGGGTTTGTCATATATGGTTTTTATTATATCCAGGTATGTTTGAGAGTTTTTATCATAAATAGATATTGAATGTTTTTTAAAGTTTTTTTCTGCCATAAAGTAGTTTTTTACAGGAAAGCAAATTTTTTCCTTCTAACTCTAACCGTACCCCCCAACTTTATGACTGTTAGCATAAAATGATTGCTATTGGGTTCTGCCTCATTTATTTACTTAATTTTCACCTTACTTAAAAATCAGCCAGAGAGTAGCAGTGACTTTCTTCTTAGAGTTACAAACATTCCAGCAATTAACTCAAACTTCTAATTTATGGCTAACACTTCTTTTCTTTCCTTGCTTAGGGAATGCCCTTTCTCATTAGGCATCAAGAGTCTAGTGGGGGCATTGCACAGCCAGGAACTGAGTTCTATAGCCAGGGTGAAATTGCTGAATTTTGCTATTCCTGCACTGCTTGTGGTAGTCTTTTAATTTTTTTGGACTTTGCTGCACTTTAGTAAAATTGTGTGGTGTGATTTAATGAGCTCTGGTGCAGGAATAAAAAAACTGACTGTACCAGTGCTCATTTTTTTCATTCAATAGATATTTATGGAGCACTTACTGTGTCCCAGGCACTGCTAGGCATACAGTATAGTGGTGAAAAATGCCTACCCTCATGAAGCTCATAGTCTAGCAGGCTAACAACCGGGTAGACAAATTATACATATATAAGCCAAGAGCTATGTTTTTGCAAGTACAGGGAACTGCAAGAGCTGATGGCAGTAGCAGCTAACAGTGGAAGGTGTTAGAAAAAAGGCATTTTAAAAAGGTAAAAAGATTTCCTGTTGAAGTTAAAATTAAGAGATGAAAAGGAGCACACCAAGGCGGAAGAGTTAGAAAGCCTGGAGATGAGGGAAACCATCATCTTAAGAACCTGAAAGATGCTTACAGTTTGAAGGGTATTTCTAAGAGAATAAAGTAGGTAAACTTTGAGAGACTACCTGGAATTAGATTATGATGAATCTTATGATTCAACTAAAGCAGATTAAACTTTACACTAAAGATATTTAGTTCCTTTAATTAGGGTCACTAATTTCTTTAATTTCCTTGGGCCTAAATTTGCTCATTTGTACTTTGGAGGTTGTATTAGAAATACATTATTTGTTTGCCTAGTATTTCTTTCCTTGAAAACTTAATCCTTCCTTATGCAACCACTCCCTTCCCCAGCCACAGGCATATAACCACATGGCAGTCAAAGTACCTCATCCTTTTGGATATAGTGACTGATTCAGAGATGAGAACCTGACCCAAGCAAGGCCACTTGGAGACTATGAAATTTGATATGTGCCTGTAAGAAAAGAGCTTTTGGAGGAAAGCTATAGTATGGGCTAAGGATTGCTGCAGTGGCCATATATTTTAACCAATGGAGAGTGAACACGAAGCCAAAACACGAAAGAAAACACTGAAGGGAAGGAAGGAGAATTATACCCCTATAAGGTCCTGGCTCCAGCCATGCTTGAGGCAGCTACAATTCTTGGACTTCCTAGTTTTATGAATCAATTATCTTCCTTTTTGTTCTTAAAGTACTTTGATTTCCTTGAAATTAAAATATTCTTGATTAACACAGAGTTGATTCTGTCTGCTTTCAAGGCTATTGTGAGGATAAACTTTTTTTTTTTTTTTTTTCCCTTTTTCCCGGTACGCGGGCCTCTCACTGTTGTGGCCTCTCCCATTGCGGAGCACAGGCTCCGGACGCGCAGGCTCAGCGGCCATGGCTCACGGGCTCAGCTGCTCCACGGCATGAGGGATCTTCCCAGACCGGGGCACGAACCCGTGTCCCCTGCATCGGCAGGCGGACTCTCAACCACTGCGCCACCAGGGAAGCCCTTAGGATAAACTTTTAAAATAATATAAGAATAAACTGTAAACTCTAAAGAGTACCTGAGTCATAATTACACATTTAACACAAGTTCATTTGCCCATGGAGAAATAATTTTTAAATAATTATTCCCACTAAATAGGGTTCTTCTTGGAATAAACACACAGTAATAGATTTTTGCATATGTTATGATTTGGAATCATAAGTGTTTCTGTGTTGGGCTTAGTTCTGAACACTGTTTGTGTGTTTGTTTGTTTTTACTAGTAAATGAAACCAGCAAGTATTATGCTTATTCAAGCGCTTATGGCCAAATATATTTAATTACTCAGGAAAAAATTGTTTCTACTCGAACAATGATTTTTAACAGACTGGGGCATTATTTTTCTTTAGTACAATTGTGGTAATAAAGCTGGAAATATGTTTTCACAGCCGAGCTTCCTCAGAGTTATTTATAATGGTTTGATTGCAAACTTGACTCCCTGTGTTTCCTGCTTCTTTCTTTGTGAGTGAATTAGGGGATTCCCTGGTAGTACAGTGTATTTACTCTACCCATTTGCTATCTTACCTCCTCTTTCAAATATTTCAAACTCTCCTTGCCAGTGCATCAGGAAAAAAACTGTTTATTTTGCTCCTCAAATGGTATATTATTGCTTTTATCATATTCTGGGATGCTCACAATACCTTCCTGAGACTCAAAGGCAGATGTGCCAGCTTTTCCAGTCATTCTGATGACATTGTTAGGAAACAGGTTGATAAACTATGGCTGAATCATTCACAGTGCCAGATGTTCCTGGCAATTTTTCTTATATGAAAATATATCTGATATATTCCAGAAATGGAAATTACCCACAGTTTTTCAGTATCTGATGTATTTTTACCAGGTATTTCTTCAGTAAGCTACTTGAATGGAATGAGTTAAATAATAACAATGTTGGTTTTTCACACAAAAGTTTGGAATATTCCCTTCAGACACAAAAGTATTTTTTTCTCATTCTCCCTTGTTAGAAATTCACCACAGTGGTGAGGCTGAATGTTTCTTTTAAGGGCTTATTACATACATTCTGAGAAGTCAAAGGAAAAATGACAACTTACAAAGCAAACTGTACTATGATTTGCATAACAATCTGTACTAAATCATAGTATGCAACACACATAAGCCCAAATTGATTTAACATCACCATAGACCCATATGTTCCAAAATAAGACCACAGATGAATTGGTTTACCCTATCTCTAAACTCACATATTTCAAAAAGAAGCCCACTGACGGTCAGCAATTTGCCTTGTTTATAAATTCTGACCGATCCCTGCCCAGACCAGGCTTATTAACTTCTGTTCTAAAACCACTACGTCTATCTATCTCCTTCTCTCCTAAATCCTATAAGTATCT
>NW_006790519.1:337308-350997 GCF_000442215.2 Lipotes vexillifer | reverse complement strand
CTTTCCCTAAATTTTCCCTTTTGAGAGCTACAGATACTCTTGCTAGTGTTGTGCTCAGCAAGCTTAATAAATTCAGCTTCGTGTGATCAACAGTTATCCCTGGTGATCTTTATATGGGGGATTGGATCATTCATACACAGTGACATTATTTTCCTCATCATCCATCGTGATACCCACACTGTGCTCATGGGTCCTAGAATTTAAAGCCTTGTAGTGAGGGATGTAACATTTACTCCCCTCCTATTAGTTAATGGAAAGGCATCTGAAAGGAGATGGAGACCAGGGACTTATTCTTGTTCAAACTCCATATTCCTTCATTGAAGTCAATCAAAACCAGGTGGTAAACAATCCTTTTAAGTAATGACCCTGGTTCTACAGAAATTATAAAAGAGCCTCAAAAGACAATGATGTACTCATGTGCTCTCAACAAGCAAGCACTAGCTTCCGCTGTTGTTTCTTAGAGCATGCTCCCAAGGCTGGAACAAAGGAGAAATGTGCAGAGACTACATGAAGGGGGCCCAGAACAGCTATGCAAGCAGTTGCAACTTGCTTTGATCAGCACATAAAATCTTCTTGCTGTGAATTACTATCCTTTTCAATATAAATAACATGCCACCTCCATCATGACTTGTGGGGTTGGGCTACATGTTTGTTAGGTCCTTTCCAAACTCAACTGCCCTTGAGGTCATAAAAAATTGCAAAGTTGGTAAACTTTGACTTTAATGACTTTTCAGCTCATCTTTTTTATTTCCCACTCTCTTCACATTGGTTCTGTTCTGCTACTCTTCACCACTGTTCACTGATGTTCTTAGAGTTTTCCTGTTGTCCTCATTTGCCCAGGATCTTTATTTTAGGCCTGTATCCAAGAGCGAAACATCATTCTCATTCATGTGCTGTTATTTCCTGTGTTGGAACTAAAACAATCAGAATGAAGTTTTAATATTTGAAGGTTATAACTCTAATATTTGAAGGTATAATTGATTTTATCATGATATTCCCGAAAGAAACAATCACTGAATCAAGGAATGAATGTTGGTATTCCATGTATCATCTCTATAGCAGTGACCTACTTTTCATCTGCATCAGGTCAGCCCTGTGCAATAGTATTTTCTTATTTACATGATAAGCACATCAAGGATGCCATCAAACATTATGTCTTTCAATCTATTCCCCATCAGGCATTTGTCAGCCATTATATTCAAAAACTGCATATAAAATTAACTGACTTATAATGAACATAACTATGTGCTAAACTATGTATTTTACATGTATTTTATCTCAAATTCAAGTAACTGGGAAAGAACATATTTATAACTCCCATTTTCCAGGTTTTAAGAGGTTAAGTAAATTGCTCAATGTCACACATTGAGTAACTGTTGGACTTTGCTCTTAAGGAGTTTTCAATCTGGCTGAGTAAATAATGATAGTCATGGAACAGTTACACAATAACATGAGTACAAAAGACATGCCACATGACAGCACCTTATTAAATGCCCCCTAACCAATCTGTGAAATCTAAATTTCCTGAATTTAAAGAAAGGAGAGATCATGATGAAATGGACTCTAGTTAGAAAGTTTCCTAAAGGAGATGGATAATTACACTGGAGTTCAAAATATGTGCAACGGCAGAATGTTTTGTGAGGACAGAAGTTGTGTCAAGTAGAGGAACAATAATTTGGATAGTCAAATTACCAAGTAAATTTTCAATAGCTAGTGAGGTCATGAATGGGGAATGGAGAGGGGGGAAATCAGGAATGAATAGCTATCAGTGTTAAGGGAGGTAAAAAGTATAATTTTCAGCCACACTATCACTTCTGTCCAGGAGCCACTTGGAGCTCTAAAGAGATTGGCAACTCAGGTTTATTCTAGTGGAATTTATTTGTACCTGCCTGAAGAGTTGCAAGAGCCATATTTTGAAATAGAGAGAATTTAGAAGGATGTTCTGGCAACTTCCAAACATCAAGCAGAATCATTCGTTTATGAGTTCGTCAGTATGTTTGTAGATTGCTTTTTTCAGTCTTTTGAGAGGTGACAAAATGGAAATATGTATAGCCGGGAGTGCAAGAAAGAAAAATAAATAAATATATGGCTATATGTGGATATGGTAAATGAGAAGAAAACTGATATTTATAAGTGGATCTCAGACTGTGGATCATGAACTGTGCTAAAGTTTTTCCTTACTTATTTTTAATCCTTACAACAACTGTAAGAAGTGGGTGTTATTTACCTTTTTTTTTTTTTTTCCAGAGAGGGAATCTGAGCTTTAGGAAAGTTTAATACCTAGCTCAAAGTCATATAGTTACTAAGGAATAATGTCTTTATTTTAGCCAGATCTCATTGATCTCTAACTACATGCATTCTGATCGAATGAATCTCATCAAAAACAAAAACTCAAAATTTTAGTGAGCAAGCATCCTTGGGAAATTTAAAAGACAAAATATTCAGATAATAATTAGTGTTTCAATTATATATTGCTGTGTCACATACCACCCAATACTTAGTGTCTGAAAATGACAACATTTAATTACCCTTCATTATTCTGTGTTAACTGGGCTCAGCTGGTTGGTTCTTCTGCCATACTATACCAGATGTCAGCTAGTTCCACAGTCATCTGGAGGCACTGCTAGGCTAGAATGTCCAAGACAATTCACTTAAATGGCTGCATTGGCTGTTGGCTGTTGTCTTGGATCCCAGATGAAGATGAGGCTGCTGACCAGACTATCATGATTCTTTTTCACAAAGCCTCTCCATGTGGCGTGGACTTTTCACAGCATGGTAGCTGGTTCCAAGAGGGAGCATCCAAGTGCTCAAAAGTATAAGTTGTAGATCTCTTTAGATTCAGTCTTGATATTTCCACAGGGCTTCTACTGCCAGATTCCATTGGTCAAAACAAGTTATTGGGTCAGCCTAAACTAAAGAGGTAGAGAAAGAAATTCCACCTCTCAAAAAATGTGGCCAGGGATTTGGGGGCACTTTTAATCAACTACAACTAAATTGTTGTGATAATGGAAGTGGGACCCCTCTGCAGCTACATGTTTCTAGTTAATTTTTTTTTCTTTTTTTTTCTTTACATCTTTATTGGAGTATAATTGCTTTACAATGGTGTGTTAGTTTCTGCTTTATAACAAAGTGAATCAGTTATACATATACATATGTTCCCATATCTCTTCCCTCCTGCGTCTCCCTCCCTCCCACCCTCCCTATCCCACCCCTCCAGGCGGTCACAAAGCACCGAGCTGATCTCCCTGTGCTATGTGGCTGCTTCCCACTAGCTATCTATTTTACATTTGGTAGTGTAAATATGTCCACGCCACTCTCTCACTTTGTCCCAGGTTACCCTTCCCCCTCCCATATCCTCAAGTCCATTCTCTAGTAGGTCTGTGTCTTTATTCCTGTCTTACCCCTAGGTTCTTCATGACATTTTTTTTTCTTAAATTCCATATATATGTGTTAGCATACAGTATTTGTCTTTCTCTTTCTCACTTACTTTACTCTGTATGGCAGACTCTAGGTCCATCCACCTCATTACAAATAGCTCAATTTCGTTTCTTTTTATGGCTGAGTAATATTCCATTGTATATATGTGCCACATCTTTATCCATTCATCTGATGATGGACACTTAGGTTGTTTCCATCTCCAGGTTATTGTAAATAGAGCTGCAATGAACATTTTGGTACATGACTCTTTTTGAATTATGTGTGTATATATATTCGGCCGTTGATATTATAATGTTTACTCTATGTGGGTAGAAGCACTGCATCTGTTTTCACAGCACTGTATTTATTCCTGATGCTTAATAAATGTAGTTGACTTGCCCATGGATTCAACTGATGCGGACTGTTGTAAAAATAAATGCTGCTCAAGAGAGTTCTCCCTCCCACCCTCAGGTGACCTCCTAAGCAAAAGTAAGCAGAATGAAGTCAGCCAACCGTTTTATTTCACAAAGATCACTGTCTAGTTATGTCAAGCAACAGCCTTTTAGTTAGTATCCTCAGTGCAGAAATCTGCAGCCTAAACCCAGGTGAAAATTTTATTCCTCCTTGACCTATCTCAGGGACAGGCAACCACTTGCTGAAGAAGCAAGTTCTTATTATTAATTAGTAATTTATTATTGCATGGTTGCAAAGGAACCTTATGACCTGTTGAGACTTAAAATGGGCACAATCATCAATGTTTCTGTCATTTCAGAGTAGGAAACAATTTTAGTCTAAAGTGTGTGTTTTCTGGAATGTATTTCTAGATACTTCTTTTTTTAACAACATTTTTGAAAGCCATGTTAAAAATAAAACTTTTGGCTACTTTTAGCCAAAAATAATTACTTTTCCCAAACATTGACACTTAAGTAGTGTCTACTACACAATTAACATTTGTTATATTTTGCTATAAACATAAATTTATTTGAATCAGAAAAGGTCAAGCAACAAAAGTTTAAACTCAATTCTTTCAACTTTAACATGATTGTATATTTTTTGTTAAATGTGGTATATGTTTGGCAGAGTAAAATCAAATGATTGTTTATTCACTACTGAGAAAGTAATTTTAATCATGTGGAATCATATGATAGGAATAGGAAGCATGAGAGTAGATACAAGAAATAACAAGGAAAGCATTTGTTATGCTTTTTCATAAATCAGAGGGTGTGTTGCAATGAGAAAAATAAAGTTACTGATGATTGTTTTTTGAGGTTTTTTTTTTTTTTTTTTTGCAGTACGCAGGCCTCTCACTGCTGTGGCCTCTCTCGTTGCAGAGCACAGGCTCCGGACGCACAGGCTCAGCGGCCATGGCTCACCGGCCCAGCCGCTCCGCAGCATGTGGGATCTTCCCGGACTGGGGCACGAACCCGTGTCCCCTGCATCGGCAGGCGGACTCTCAACCAATGCGCCACCAGGGAAGCCCTGATGATTGTATTTTAATGTTAAAAATCATCATAAATATATTAAAAATGTAGCTATATGTTCAAAATCTAAAATTAACGCACATCCAGGGATTTCCCTGGTGGTCCAGTGGGTAAGACTCTGCACTCCCAGTGCAGGGGGCCACGGTTCAATTCCTGGACGGGAAAATAGATTCCGCGGGTATGCCGCAACTGAGACCTGGAGCAGCCAAGATAAATAAATAAATATTAAAAAAATAAAAGTAATGCATATCTAAAAAAAGAGAAAAACCTAAGAGGAGAGTTATTTATATTGATATACATATATAGGGATATTTTGGTACAAATCAATATAAATGTATTCTACTGTTTGATAAACAAAGTTGGACACATAGAAATAGTTTTAACTATTTAACTATTCAACTGATTATTAATTGATTTGTCTCCAAAATTCCAGTGAAGTTGTTCCTACTACAGTAATCCAAAGGTTCCATTTGTTCTTGCTCTATTTGAAACTTCTTTTTCCCACCTCTCTTGTTCCCCTCCCTTGGTTTAGAGGACACCTCTGTGACTGGGTAATTTTCTTACTTTTTGATCTTCTTTATCTAAATCCTTTACAGTCTCCTTTGCTAGATGCTAGGTCCTTTTCCTCCCCAACTTGTGTTCCAGGTGTCTGTCTTCACATCACCCATTCTCACCAAAAGGTAAGCCCTTTTAACTCTTGACTCTCAGAATCTCTGTCTCTGGAAATCCTCTCTTTAGTATCTGGAACTCATAATTTCAAAATTAAGCACATTATCTTCTCCCCAAATGTGCTTTTTCTCCTTAATTAATTTACCCCTATGATGGCATCATCACTTTAACAGTCTTCTCAGACAGAAATCTGAGTCATCAAGATGCCTCTATTCCTTTCCTTTCCATACTCCTGCATACAATACATTTCTAAATTCTCATAATTCAACTTCCAGTATTTTTCTAGAATGTATTCTTTTTTCACTGACCCCGTATGGCTTCAGGCATTTATTCAGTCTTTTTCCTCAACTCTTCGTATATCTCCCTTGTCTCCCTGCTCCCAAACTTTGTCATTTCCAGTGTCTTGGGAGCATCCTCCTTCTAAAACATAAAACCATAAAATCCTATAACATATCTCCATTTCCTACAGAAAAATATCCAAATTCCATAGAAGTCATTCAAGATTCTTGAAGATATTCCCTCTGCCTAAATGATAGTTTCACCTCCCAGTTCTGTGTTCTCTAGCAGTAGAAGACCGTGCAGGTTGAGGTATATTTCCACACCTTTGCACATGGTGTGTCTTCTTCCTGAAATGTCCCTTAAAATTGTCTTCCACCTAGTCAATTTCAAATTGTTCTTTAAGATTAAGCTGAATTGTTGCTTCATCTGTAAGGATTCCTGTTTAAAAAGTTAATAATTTTCTCCCATTTGTTACCATGCTACCTTGTGTATTCCTTTATTATTGCATTATGTTGCTTTGTATTTATTTGATTGTATGCAAGCTTTCACCACCAACTAACCTCAATTTTTTGAGGAAAAGGTTTGTTTCTTGTCAATCTTTGTATTCTCAGGGCCAAAAATAAGGCCTGGTGTACAGTAACCTCTGAGTGAGTTTATCTTAAATGAGTTAAGTGCATTCTCTTGCATAATGTGCTTTGGAGTTTGACAAAGCTATATTCAAATTCCATTCTGACACTTAGTTGAATGACTTTTAATTAATTTTTCACCATCACATTTCCTTCATGTGAAGATAATGGTATCTACCTCACAGAGTTGTGAAAATTGACATTAAATAATGCATTTGAAATACTTAGCACAGTGTCTGACATTTAATAAGTACTCAATAAATGATGCCTGCTACTATTATAGGGCTTAAGTTGAATAGGAGAGGAAGTAGAGACCAATGGAATACAATAGTCTGGGGTAAAATTGAGGGTTAAGGGGATGAAAGCGTAACCAGACTGCATGGACGTTTTGGTAGCAATAAAAGAGGGAGAGAACTGGAGGAAAAGGAAGTCGTAGTGAGAGAGTGGAATGTCATAGTTTAGTATTCTGCTGTACAGCATTTCACTGTGATGAAAAGATCCAAGATACAGTCATAAGTAAAGGTAGAGGAAATGGATTGTAAGTACGGATAATCAAAGTTGTGATACACAAGGAATTAAATGACATGATATTAAATTCTTTCCTTTGGAAATTTGGATAGTAAAAGATTGCCAGGGAAATCAAAGCCAGTGTTGTCTGAAACCTCAGGTGATGCCAGAAACTTGACAGTGCAATATTTGGCTAGTCAACAATGGTGAAGCTTTGGTTGGGATCACAAGCTTGGGGACATGAGAGGATAGAGGCGGTGCCACCTGGATAGAGGAGGTGCCACCAGAAATAACTTAAAAACCCCTAGGCCACAAGGCCTTGCATGTCCCAAAGATTACTAGACTACAAACAAATAATGAAACAACTCATTGCATATGAGTAAGCTCCCATTTCATTTCACAGTATAGTATTCTAGAGTCAGATTGACAGATCAATAGATCAATAAATCGATAGATAGATAGAATGAGATAAATAGAATTATATATCCATTTATGTGTACACATTACCTGTCTATCTGTCTGTCTGTCTATCCATCTATCTATCTATCATCTTTAGTCATGTATTTTTAGGTAGAGAATTTTGTTTTGGACATTTTAACTGCTGAATTTGTTGAACTACACACTGCTACTTAGAAAAATGAAAACAGGACTGTACTATTTAAAATATAAAATACACATTACTTCCCTATAAGTGGTTACTTCAGTCAGCTTAAGACTGTCCATCGTTAACTGACATGCAAACCACTGTACCGCATGTGAATTAAATTACCAAAACTCAGCAGTATATTCATATTGGTGCCATACACTTGCAATTTTATTTATTTACCACAGGTTTCAGACCACTGTTACTACATTGTAATAATATTTGTTAATGTGGTAGAGTAAAAAGTAATATAAGTCAATTTAAAAGGCTACCTATGGCGTGAAACTGATAACGATAGAAAATAAATATATATCCATCAAATGTATCTATAAACACCGAGAATGTGCCAAGGGCAGCAAATTTAAATCCAAAGTTACAAAACACAGTGAATAACCTTGGAATGATGCATAAAGATTCACATTTAATATTCACTTAGGGCCTAGATAATCATAGAAGAGAAAATGACAATACAATGATAGAAGTAGGAATAAAGTCCTGCCCAAGGGAATGAAAGAGAAAGGCTTCACATAATTTTTACATTTTTGTCCGAAGAAGAATGAGTAAGAATTCACTGCCCCAAAGAAGGTGCAGTGTTTGGCTTACATTACGTCTGCCATAAAGACACCAGAAGAAAAGGAAGAATGTGAAAGTCAGGTTATTTTTCAAAGGCATTGCTGATTTTGAACTCTGACTCAATTCCAAATATACATTCTGTTCTGTGTTGATACAAATACATATTTATTCATCTTTCCTTCATGTATTCCTTTATCCTATTTTTAAAACAGTATTTATTGAAACCCTGCTGTGTGCAAAGCACAGTAGTAGGTTCTGGGTAAACAAAGATGCAACCCTTAAGAATGCTCACTCAGGTGGGGAGACAGACAACTGAGGGACCAAAGCAATTCCTGAGGTAATGCCACAACAGAGATGGGGAGAGGGCTTGTGGTAGTACAAAAGTCATCAGCATAACTCAGGGGAAAGTCTTCACTATGGAGGAGGCAACTTATTACAACAAATTCATTATAATATTATTTCTATTAGAAACTATTTTATGTTCCTTTCAGGATAAAGCTTTGCTATTAAAAAGGCTACCAGCAAAAGATGTCAAAAGAAACATTCTGTTTGCTGCAACAGGAACAGATGCAGTCAAGTTTTTCAGGTAGATTGCATAGTACCTCAATGTGGGAAAGGAATTAGCTTAGCTAATCAGTTTATTTTAAAAAGGTTATAAGTTTACTGCAGTTATTCTATTCAAAAAGGAAATTATTGCTGACTTCTAAATTCTCTTCCAACCCTGATGGTCTGTTAGTTAATGACCATTGGAAATGTTAAAAATAAACAATATTAAGTTTCACCTGAGTTTATGCAGTGCTGAGGATAACCTTTCTCAGACATCAGAATATGTTATATTAAACTGCCTCTGATTTCTTTAAGACCTTTTGTCATATTTTAAAAAGCAATTAGCTTCAAGTACACATTTTCTGATTATGTTTAAGCCAACTGACTTGTCATTTAATATTGCTATGCTAGTTTGATAAAGCATAAAAAAGAAGTGTTATTTTGCGTATGTATTTTTAAATTTAGCAGGGTTAGTTTGTGTGTTTTTAAATTAAAAATAAAGACTGCTTTAACGTTATATTCAGTAACATCTTGGGAGCTGCTTGTATATGGCTCAGTTATTTATAGCAGTCTGGGACCAGACCAAGAAAAAAATCTTCCTATATAGGAGCAGAGGCACTGAGGATAGAAACTGAGTGACAGGTGCTGAGGGGAAGGGCAGTCTAGAGGGCAGAGTGTAGGATTCAGAGAAGTGCCCTGAAAGTGGGAGTGGGGAGAACATGGAGGTAAAACCTTTAAGTAGCAACATTTAGATTTCCAGAAGAATCTCCTGAAGAACACCCGTCAGCAGGTGACTCTCTGGATTCCAGGCACTGGCCTGAGTTTCACGGTTGAACTCTAACTTCCAGCAGGGACCTTGGAGGAGAAAGGCCACAATCTCAGAGAAGCTTGGGTCTGAGACATGTGACAAAAGCTTTTCAGGCACAAGGAACCATCCAAGGGTTCAGTTACCAGGTCCAGTATATTGAAAGGATGCTGGATTTAAAGAAAAGCAGTGGTTGGCTTATTAGGTGGTTAGTCTACCTTTGAACCATGACCTTTTCATTCCGTCTGTTGCCTCTTTCCTATCTACTCCTGCTGTCCAACAAAGGAGGTTAGAGGAAGAGCCCAATCAGAAGTAGTAAATCAATGGTTATTTGGATCAACTCAGACTTGATTATTTTAAAACCAATACTTCTAGGGTTCTTAAAATTATTTTTAAATGATTAATAGAAGTACCATTCAATTATTCTTCAGTAAGCATTTATAGAATTTACACTGTGCACCAGTTATGTATTAAGTGCTGAAAATAACAAGATGAATAAAATGACATCTGCTTTTGAGGATCTTATGGTCTAAAGGGCAAATAGACATGAAAATGTATAATGCAGTAACATAAATTTTATTATCGCAAAAGAGATGAATAACAGTCATTTTTCTGAAGGGTATCTTCTTGCTCAGAAACTTTCAATATCTTCAATATCTGCCCCCATCAAATTTCTAACTGAATGAAGGACTAACATTCACTTTTCTATGTCAGAGCCCTGTAATAGGGAAGAAACTGTATTGTATTACAAGTTAATCACTGAAGGGATGTTGCCTATAAGCTAAAATTACACATAATAGCCCATCTCTGGGAACCCTGCTTCCCAGGATATGAGAATTAAGCTAAAATGCCTTTGTTTAGCTCACAGGAAACTTCCTGATCAGGCCCACCTGTGAATGACTGCAGGAAGGAAAAAATGAACACATCCCATCCAGAGGCTGACAGGAACCAGGAAATGTTTGACTTTACCCCCTCCCCTTTAGTAAGAAAGAAGCCTGAATTCCAGCTCAGGGAAGATGGTTCTTTGGGACACTAGTCCACCATCTTCTCCATTTGTTGGCTTTTCAGATAAAGTCTCCATTCCCTGCCTCAACACCATGTCTCTTGATTTATTGGTCTGCTGCACAGTGAGCAAGCAGTATGAGCTTGGATTTGGTAACAGCAACACAGGACTAACCCTTATCCATAATTTCCATAAAAATTCTCCTTTCCACTCTGTATTCAGATCCCTGTGATCTAACCAAACTGAATCAACTGTCAGTCCTTGGACATGACTTACTCTTTTCTGTACCTCCATCTGTGTGAAAATCCTTTCTACCTTGAAGTTCCACTTTTTCCCTCTCCGTCTTTCAAATCCATTTAAGCCCACTGAAAATATTGCCTTCTCCACAGAGACGTTTCTGAATTTTCTAGACAGAGGCAATTTCTCCTTAGTTAAATGAGCATAATAAACTCCATGTTTCACACTTATTACTTATAAACATTAAGCACTGACTAGAGTTACACTTAAATTATCTCCGTGCCATTCCATATTATCATTGGACCATATTTAAGGATTCAGAGCAGGAACTGTATGCTGTTGTCTTATTTTGTACCTACCTTACATTGTCTGACCCACAACCCAATGTACGATACGCACTCAAAAAATACCGTAAATTCCTGAATATAATATAATCCCCCCAATAGAGTAAGCCTCCATATTCCTAATGGGAGTTTTATAAATGAAAGGGTTTTACCCAAGACAAATATAAATTTATTTATCATATATGAGATAGTCTAATAGCTAGTTGTTTTGCTCTAGTTATTAGTTACACTTACGTATTTCAATCACATTTTTTTCAAACAATATAATATTTAAGAAATAGCACAATTTTTCTCTCTCACATTACGTGAAAAAATTTACTCAGACTCTTACATGAATCCATCTTACATGAGTCCATCATGGAATCTTCATCTTTTACATTTATAAACATCATCATTATTTTCCAGGATATAATGACTTCACTGGAATCTAAGAATTTTTAAAGTATATGGTTCTATGGTCTCTGGGAATTTTATTTCAAACAGCAGAACCATTTGCATATTTTGTAACTAGTCATTTTTTTCATTTGATCTGTGGTGGTATACTCATGATCTCCACAACATTGGCATCTGCTATATTTTTTAAATTAATAGACTAGTTTTTGAGTAGTTTTACATTTACAGAAATATTGAACAGAAAGTGCAGAGTTCCCATACTCCCCCCTCACCCCCTCCAGTTTCCCTATTATTAACATCTGGCATTAGTGTGATGATTTTGTTACAGTTAATAAGCCAATATTGATACGTTATTACTAACTAAAGTCAACAGTTTACATTTGGGTTCATCCTTGTGTTGTACATTCTGTGAGTTTTTGACAAATGTATAATGACATGTGTCTATAATTATAGTATTATTCAGGATAGTTTCACTGTCCTAAAAAACACCCTGTGCTCCGTATATGCATCCCTTCCTTCTTCCCCTCCCACCCCTGAACCCTTGCCAACCACTGATCTCTTTTCTTCTCTCTATAGTTTTGTCTTTTCCAGAATGTCATATAGTTGGAATCGTAGAGCATGTAACCTTTTCAGATTGGCTTATTTCACTTAGCAATATGCATTTAAAGTTCTACGCTTTTTCATGACATCGCAGCTCATTTCTTTTTAGTGCTAAATGATATTCCATTGCATGTAAGTACAAGTTTTTTATTCAACTATTGAAGGGCATCTTGTTTGCTTCCAAATTTTAGCAATTATGAATAAAGCAGCTATAAACAATTTGGGTGCAGGTTTTTGTGTGGATATAAGTTTTCACTCTATTGTTTCTAAAGGAAGCTTTGTATATATCAACATGTAATATATACAATTTTGAGATCATACTTCCAGAAATAATTACTGAATTTGATTTAATTGTGTTTACATCTTTTAAAAATATTTCCCTTTGATTCAGTAAGTCTATGGAGCCAACATTGACTGACTGAGGTTGTTTGAAGCTATGGCATCTTCACCTTAGAGTCAGACAGCTTTGGGCTTGTTAGCTGATTGTACTATTTACAAGCCATGTGATCTTGTATAAGAAAAGATCTTCCTGTATGTCAGTTTACCTAACTGTAAAATGCCAATATCAGTACCTATATGTCACGGTTGTTGAGAATATCAATTGTAGTAAATAAATGGCAGCTATATTTATTAGCAATAATTTAAGTAATAACTTGGAACATGAGACACATGAAAAAATTCCAGCATATTTGTCAAAAAGAGCAGGCTTGGGACATTCAACTGT
Source organism: Lipotes vexillifer (assembly GCF_000442215.2). Lineage (NCBI taxonomy): Eukaryota > Metazoa > Chordata > Mammalia > Artiodactyla > Lipotidae > Lipotes > Lipotes vexillifer. The sequence continues at coordinate 338,150 of NW_006790519.1, read as the reverse complement.
GAAAATCAGTGTGGGTCACAAAAACTCATCTTCCAGAGCCCCAAGAATACATATGGTATTGTGTAATTAAGACGTCCAAGTGTCACAAAGCAAATTCCCACAAAACTAACAGATATGCATTAATACATAATCTCAAACTTAGTTTCCATCAGAAATGTGCAATTTACAGATTACAAAATCATATATACTCCTCAGAATATTATATATTCTTAGGAAAGTAAATTCTCCTGGATTTGTTTTTAAGTAACTTACTGATATGTGGATTTTAAAAAAACTGATATGTGAATTTAATTCATAAATTATTTCATTCCTATACTTCCAAACATATTATAATCTAATTGTAAAGGTTAAGATCTATATAGTGACATACTGAGAGAAAATTCTGTATCATAGAATGGAAAAAGTTTGTGCTCTCTGGTCATAATGAGCTGGAGCTGAATCTCAGCTCAGTGATTTACTAGCTGTATAAATTTGGTAATTGATTTAATCTTTCTGAGTCTCAATTTCCTCATACCTAAAATTGAGATAATAATTCTTATCTTTCTGGGTTATCTCATGAATGACAATAATATTTGTAAAGTTCCTGATTCATAATAAATGATGTTCAAATAGTAATTCTTGCTTGGATCTCTTTTATCTAAATCCTTTATCCCAGCCTTTCCAGCATTCTCTTTTTCAGTAAGATATGTAAGTGGCTTAATAAAATTGGCTCATACAATAGATTTTTTAAAAATCTAATTTTCTTGTATATCCTGTGACTTAATCTTCTAAATCTAAATCTATCTTATATAGCATCACTCAGAATTAAATAAATAAGAAGAGATTATCAAAGCTCAGAATTG
>NW_006790519.1:296374-337298 GCF_000442215.2 Lipotes vexillifer | reverse complement strand
TCTTTCCCTTCAGTAGAACTTTCCCCCCTTGGCAGCAAAGTTGACTGCAAGTAATTGCTATGTTTTACATCTTACAATTTGACCCCTAGAAAGAGTTACTAACTGCTGCTGTATCTGGTTCTAAGTCCAAACATTTCAGAGAAGAGAATCATTTGGTCAGCTTGGATCATGTGCCTAAAACCAGACCAACAATTGTGGCCAAAGATACAGATGTGTATGAACATGGAGAATTCATAGACTTATAGACTGTTGGAACAACAAGACATATTAAATGTTACTTTTCTAATGACTTTTTATTTTATAGGTTAGTCAACTATGACAATAAATGTTTGGAGACTTTCCCAAGTGACAAAACCCAGACTGGAATAAGGATCCAGTGGTTTTCTGATACTTAAAGGTATTAAAGGGACAATGAAAATAGATGAAGAGGACGGAAAGGTAAAGAAGGAAAAGGACCGGAGAGGAGGAGGAAGAGGGGGGAAAGAAGGAAAGAAGGCTGAAAGACAGGGGAAAAGGAAAGAACAGCTATAATCATATTGATGGAAGGAGTGGGAGAAATGGTTTATAATATACATGGCTGGGTGTTGGGAAGCAATGCCATATTTTCCCTTTATAGCTACCTGCAGCTGTAGGCAATGAACAATGCCTTACATGGTATGTATAGCAAGTAGAATCAATAAATGTTTCCATTTAGTCTAAATTGTCATGTTTGTCCTTATTTTTTCTCAAGTTTGCAGTAGTTGTGCTTCTCCATTTTAACTTTTCACTCATCTTCTCTTTTATCTTAATATAGATCTGCAGGTTGCTGCTCATAAAACTGGTTCTTGGGTGAAACAAACTCTTGTACCATCACAAAGAGGGAAAACATTATTTGGTTCTGCTCAGTTTGGGAGGTCAGTGTAAAATATAACCCTTATTACAATACCCTTCAATTCCTTAACAAGCACTTAGCTTCATTAGAAATGTAAATTTCAGTTATCGCTATTAGTATCTTTAGTGACTTGTTGGCACCAGGTAATTACTTGAGTTATTCAAACACTGCCATAGAAACACTATGTTCTGTCTTCACCAAGGCTTATCTCTAAACATACGGACCTCTGAGATAGCACTATTTATGTATTGTGGTATTTTTCTTGGAGCTATTTGAGTATGGTGAATGATTTATTTAATAAAATTGACTTTTTGCCTGCTAAGTCCAAGGCGGGTACTTAAAAGTGCAAAGAAAAATAAAATAACTCTTGGGCAACTAGTCTAATTATGAGAAAAAGGCTTATAAAAGGTAATTATTGACATTTTATAGTAGCATACTAAATATTTTGAAACAAACTTCTGTCATAAAATAACAAAAATGTTGAAAAAATAACATATTCTTAAAGTTATCAGATAACTAATAAAATAATAATTCTAGCATCAGCCTCTGAAAGAAAACAGAAATCCAGAGAGAAACCTGGATTTTTGAATTGCTTCTGCTCTGTGGGCATCTGCCAATCTAATATAGGTGTCTGACAGGTTGAGCAGTACTTTTAGAAGGCTTCTGCATCTATGGAGAATTAAGTTGGAAGCCAGTGTTACCAAATAAGGTGACCCTGATAAGTCCCCTGTGATCGGGGTTGGAATCAGAGGGGATACACTCTAGGTCTAAGGATGCATCAGAAGTAAAACAGCTAGTTTGAGTCATTTGGGTGGCCAAGAAAGTTTCAGTTCCTGAAACTCAGTTAAAGCAACAGAAATGATAAAATAAGCAGGTAAATCTAAGTGAATATTGAATGTGTAAAACACTAATATATTGTCTCATGGGGATTAAAATATATAATTAAAGTAAATGAAAAAAGCATATAAGTTGAAGGGGGAGGTGTTCTAAGGTGCTTGCATTGTCTGGGAAGAGGGTAACTATCAATTAACTCAAGTACATGTTATCACATCAGTAAAACTACTAAAGTGTAGTAAGAGGGTTAAATAGAATTAATTGAGGGGAAAATAGAGGATAAACCTAATCCAAAAGAAGTCAAAAGAAGATGGAAAAAAGCATAAGACTAGGTAGGACAAATAGAAAATGTGGAGCAAGATTGTAGATATAAACCCAAATATAAAAGAAATATTGACTGTAAATAGACTATGTAACTAAGAGACAGTTGTTATCTGCCTGGATGAAAACAAAACTCAATTTTATTCTGTTCAAAGAGATATATGTAAAAAAATACAGATACATTGAATGGGAAAAGATAGGAAAAAGATATAAAAGGCTTGTTTTCATTGGCATATATAAAACACAACAACAGAATAACATTTATAGAATGTAATTCTGCAGAAGGCACATTGTTTTTATTCCCACAAGGAGCACTTAACAGCAATTAACCATGTACTGGCAATAAAGCATACTCATCAAATTCAAAGGATTGAAATCATGCAGATATGTTTCCTGGCCACAATTCATAGAAGCTAGAGATCCTTAGCAAAAATAAATCAAATAAGCAGTAAAACAAAACAAAAATTTTTAAACCTTTAAAAAATTCCCATATGGGGGGCTTCCCTGGTGGCGCAGTGGTTGAGTGTCCGCCTGCCGATGCAGGGGACACAGGTTCATGCCCCGGTCCAGGAGGATCCCACATGCCAGTAGGATCCCCATGGCTCGGCCCATGAGCCATGGCCGCTGGGCCTGTGCGTCTGGAGCCTGCGCTCCGCAACGGGAGAGGCCACAACAGTGAGAGGCCTGTGTACCGCAAAAAAAAAAAAAATTCCCACATGTACAGAAATTAAGCAATACACTCCCAAATAACTCATGGGACTAAAGATAAATCAAAATAGACACAAGAAAATATTTTTGAATGGCATTATAATGAAACTACTATACATTATACTGTGGCATATAGCTAAAAGAGTGTCTCCAGACAATTTTATAGCTTTGAGTGCATATTTCAAAAAATAGAAAAGACTGATAAAACAATGAGCTAATCAATCCTCAATAAATTAGAAAAGTAACCAAAAGATTAAAAAAGGAGGTATATAATAATAAAGATAAGAGCAGAAATTACTGAAACAAGAAAAATATATAATAAAGAAAACAAACAAAACTAAAACATAGTTATTTACAAAGAGTAATAAATTGATAAACTCTAAATGAGACTGATGAAGGAAAAAAAAAAGCACCAATAATCAAAATCAGGGATGAAAAGTGGTCATTAATACTATTCTGCAGACCTAAAAAGATAAGGGAAGATTCTTGAACAACTTTATGAAAAACATTTCAAAATTCAGATGAAATAGACAAATTCTTTTAAAAGATACAGCATTCCAATTGACACAAGGAAAAAAATGAAAAAATCCTCACGGTTTTATATTTATTAAAGCAATCCAATCCATAATTAAATAACCTTGCTACATGTCAGTGCAAGAACAAACTGAAAATGGAACAGAAGAGAGAGTCCAGAAATATAACGTCATCTGATTTTTGAAAAACAAACATTGGACTATAGTGGAAAAAGATGGTCTTTAAAATAAGTGGTGCTGGATCAATTGGATAGTCATTTGGATAAAATATATTTATTTTGGGCCTATCTCACACCATATACAAAACTTTTTTCTAGTTAGATAGAAGATTTAAAAGTGAAGGTAAGTCATATATGGTCTAGGCTGTGGTCTGAAGGTTTGTGTGCCCCCAAAATTCAAGTTGAAATCTTAACGTAAAGCCCTCATGAATGGGATTAGTGCTTTTATGAAAGACATCCCACAGAGAGCCCTAGGCCCTTCCACCATGTAAGGATAAAACCGCAAGTCTGAGACCCAGAAGAGGCCCCACACCTGACCATGCTAGCATCCTGATCTTGGACTTCCAGCCTCCAGAACTATGAGAAATAAATTTCTGTTTTTTATAAGCTATGCAGCCTGTGGTATTTTGTTATAGCAGCCCAAGTCAACTAAGACAATATCCACAGGCAATTCAAAATATGAAAAATACTTAATCTCATTAATCACCATGAAAATGCAAATTTAAATCACCATGAGATAGTGCTCTGCACCTATCAGAATAGCTACACTGAATACTCTCTGGCAATGAGAATAAACAGTGCACAAAATATGTGTATAAAACATGGGAAAATATGGAGTAATCTAATGAACATAATTAAGCAAAGATGCTGGACCAAAAAAAAGAGTACAGAACCTGTGATTAAATTATATAAAATTAAAGCAAAGTTAATCTATGATTTTAGAGGTCAGGATAGGGATTAACTCTCCATCCCCTCTAGTATAAGGTAATGACTGCAGGGAGTATTGAGCTACACACATTGGACTGAACTTTTTGGACATGTATATTCTTTTAGGTGCACAGCACATTAAGAGGAAGGCACAGTGACTTCCCATACGCCTCCCGCCGGGACACACCCATTGCCTCCCCCATTAGCAACATTCCCCTTCTAAGTGGTATGTTTGTTACAATTGGTAAACCTACATTGACACACAGTAGTCATCCCAAGACAACAGTTTGCCTTCGCGTTCACTCTTGGTGATGTACATTCCTTGGGTTTAATTAATTTGCTAACGGAGCTCCAGAATTCAGAGAAATATTTTACCTATTAGATTACTGGTTTATCATAAAAGGATATAACTCAGAAACAGCCAGATGGAAGACATTCATAAGGCAAGGGATGTGAGAAAGGGCATGGAGCTTCCTTGTCTGCTCCAGGTGTGCCAGTCTCCCCACATCTCCATGTGTTCACCAACCAAAAAGCTCTCTGAACCCTGTCATTTTGGGATTTCATGGAAGCTTCATTACATAGCTGAGGGTGATTAAATCATTGGTCATTGCCCATTCATTCAACCTTCAGAGGTGGAGTGAGGGAGATGGTTGCGACTGACAGCTCCAAAGCTTTTTATTTAACCCAAGGAAAACCCCTGATCTACAGCTAGTTAGTCAGAAGTATAGGTAACAACTTGGGCTTGCAATTGCCATCTGAAGGGGGTGGAGGAGGGTCCTGTAGGACTGAATCCTTAACTTGTGGAATGTGATGCTGTCTCCAGGTACAGAGTGTCAGAATTGAGTTGAATTCCCAGGCATCCTGCTGTTGTGGGATTCCACTTTTCCCCCACAAACACACACTATGGAATTGGGTCCAGAAACCAAAAAAGAATGGGTGATAAGAAATGTGTGTTGCAGGCTGTGTAAAACTGTTACACAGGCAAGAATGAACCCACTATGTAAGCTGGGAGAGAAAATAAGAAAAATAATCCAAAAAGTCTCTGATTTGAAATTAGGCAGCAAACCCAAATTACCAAACACCTTAGGTAATGAATGTTGGAGGGCAGGATCAAGATGGTGAAGTAGGAAGACGCTGAACATACATCATCCCATGGGCACACCAAAATTACAACTACTTACAGAGCAACTATCTATGAGAATGACCTAAAGACTAGCAGAAAGAATTTTCCACCACCAAAGATATAAAGATGGAGCCACAACAAGGTGAGTAGGAGGGGTGTAGATGTGGTGTGGTCAGCACCCACACCCTGGGGTCAGTGACCCAAAAATGAGAGAGATATTAACCTCAGAGTTCCTTCCTGAGGAATGGAAGGTCCGAGCCCCACATCATTCTCCCCAGCTCAGGGGTCTGCCCTTGGAAGATGAGCTGCAGGAACATCTAGCTTTGACAACCAGGGGGGCTTATATTTGGGACAGCCAGAGGATTATAGGAAACGGATTCTGCTCTTAAAGGACACACACAAAATCACACACTCCCAGTCCCAGCAGAGGTGGTAGTTTGAGAGGTGCCTAGGTCAGACATGCTTGCTGATCTTGGAGCCCCTCCTGGAGAAGTAGGAGGCAGCTGAAACTTCCCTGAGGGGTGGAGATGCTCATGGCAGCCATTTTTGTGTTCTTGATCTACCACCCTGATACTGGCACTGGAAAGCAAGCACTATTTTGGGATCCTCCCTCTACCCTATTAGCACCAGGAGGCTTGCCCTGACCAAGACTGGGAAGTGGGACGAAATAGAATATATTAACAGACCAATTGCCAGTAATGAAATTGAATGAGTAATTTAAAAGCCTCCCAACAAACAAAAGTCCAGGAACAGACAGCCTCACAGGTAAATTCTACCAAATGTTTAAAGAATTAGCACCTCTTTCTCAAAGTATTCCAAAAAAATGAAGAGGAAGGTATGATTCTGAACTCATTCTAGGAAGCCAGCATCATCATGATGTCAAAACCAGACAAAGATATCCACCTCAAAAAAATTATAGGCCAGTATCACTGGTGAGCATGGATGCAAAAATCCTCAACAAAATATTAGCCAAACAAATTCAACAATACATTAAAAGGATCATACACTGTGATCAAATGGGATTTATCCCAGGGATAGAAGTATGGTTTAATATCTGGAAATCAATCAGTGTTAACCACATTAACAAAAAAGCTTTTGAGAAAATTCAATACCCATTTATGATAAAAACTCTCAATAAAGTGGGTAAAGAGGGAACATACCTCAACATAATAAAGGCCATTTATGAAAAGTCCACAGCTAACTTCATACTCAAAGGTGAAAATTTGAAAGTATTTCCTCTAAGATCAGGAACAAGACAAGGATGCCTAGTCTCTCCATTTTTATTCAACATAGTGCTGGAAGTCCTAACCATAGCAATCAGACAAGAAAAAGAAATAAAAGAAATCCAAATTGGAAAGGAAGAGTAAAACTGTCACAGTTTGCAGAAGACATGGTAGAAAATTCTAAAGATGACACCAAAAAAACTATTAGAACTCATCAATAAATTCAGTAAAGTTTCAGGATACAAAATTAATATACAGAAACCTGTTGCATTTCTATACATTAACAGTGAACTATAAGAAAGAGAATTTAAGAAAACAATTCCATTTACAGTTGCATCAAAAACAATAAAATACCTAGGAATGGAATAAATCTAACTAAGGAGGTACAAAAACTGTACTCAGAAAGCTATGAGACAATGATGAAAGGAATTGAAGACAACACAAACAAATGGAAAAATATACCATGATCATGGATTGGAAGACTTAATAGTGTTAAAATGACCATACTACCCAAGGCTATGTACAGATTCAATGTCATTCCTGTTCAAATACCAATGATATGCCTCACAGAACTAGAAAAAACAATTCTAAAATTTGTATGGAAACTTAAAAGACCCCAAACAGACAAAACGATCTTGAGAAAGAACAAAGCTGCAGGTATCATGTTCCCTGATTTCAAACTATACTACAAAGCTACAGTCATCAAAACAGTGTGCTACTGACGCAAAAACAGAAATGTAGATCAATGGAACAGGACAGAAAGCGCAGAGATAAACCCATGCGCCTATCGTCACCTAATCTATGAAAAAGGAGTCAAGAATATACAATAGGAAAAAGACAGTTTCTTCAATGAATGATATTGGGACAACTGGACAGCTATGTGCAAAAGAATCAAACTGGACTGCTTCCTCAGACCATGCACAAAAAAAAATTCAAAATATATGAAAAACTTAAATGTAAGATCTAAAGCCGTAAAACTTCTAGACGAAAACAGGCAGTATGCCCTTTGACATTGGTCTTGGTAAGGTTTTTTGGATATGTCTCCCCAGGCAAGGGAAATAAGGGCAAAAATAAACAAATGGGACTATGTCCAACTAAAAAGCTTTTGCACAATGAAGAAAACTATCAACAAAATGAAAAGGCAGTCTACTGTATGGGAGAAAATATCTGCAATTAATCCAAAATGTGCAAAAGAACTCATACATCTCAACATGAAAAGAAAACCTGGTTATAAAAAGGGCAGAGAGGTCCTGAATAGACATTTTCCCAAAGAAGACATACAGATGGCCAGCAGGCACATAAAAGGATGCTCAACATCACAACTTATCAGGGAAATGCAAATCAAAATATCATCTCACATGTGTCAGAATGGCTCTTATCAAAAAGACAACAAATAGGGGCTTCCCTGGTGGTGCAGTGGTTGAGAATCTGCCTGCTAATGTGGCGGACACGGGTTCGACCCTGGTCTGGGAGGATCCCACATGCTGCAGAGCAACTAGGCCCGTGAACCACAACTACTGAGCCTGTGCGTCTGGAGCCTGTGCTCCGCAACAAGAGAGGCCGAGATAGTGAGAGGCCCGCACACCATGATGAAGAGTGGCCCCCGCTTGCCACAACTAGAGAAAAGCTCTCACACAGAAACAAAGACCCAACACAGCAAAAATAAATTAAATAAATTAATAAACTCCTACCCCCGACATCAAAAAAAAAAAAAAAAAAAAGACAACAAATAACAAGTGTTGGTGGAGACGTGGAGAAAAGGGAACCCTGGCGCACTGTTAGTGGAGATGTAAATTGGTGCAGTCACTATGAAAAATAACATGGAAATTCCTCAAAATATCTAAAATAGAACTACCATATGATCCAGCAAGTCCACTCCTAGGTATTTATCTGAAGAAAACAAAAACACTAATTCAAAAAGATATCTGTACCCCTATGTTCTTTGCAGCATTATTTATAATAGCCAAGATATGGAAGCAACCTAAGGGCCCAGCAACTGAATGGTTAAAGAAGTGGTATATGTGTGTATATACAATGGAATATTACTCTACCATTAAAAAAGACAAATTGTGTCCTTTTGTGACAACATGGATGGATCTATAGGGTATTAGGCTAAGTGAGATAAGTCAGACAGAGAAAGACAAATACCTGATGACATGACTTACATGTGGACTCTAACAAACAAAAGAAGTGAACAAACATAACTAAATAGAAACAGTCATAAAGATAGAGAACAAACAGGTATTTGCCAGAAGGGAAGGGGTGCAGGGAGGAGAGAAATAGGTAAGGACGATTAAGAGGTACAACTAGGGAATATAGTCAATAATTAGGTAACATCTCTGAATGGTGACATTGCATCTAAACTTATCATGATGATCATTTTGAATGTATAGAAATATTGAATCACTACGTTGTGTAGCAGGAAGTAACATAGTGTTGTTGGTTAACTACACTTCAAAAACAAATGAAGAAAAAACTCATAGAAAAAGATCAGATTTTTGGTTATCAGAGGTAGGGGGGAGGGGGTATTGAATGAAGACAGTCAAAAAGCACAAATTTCCAGTTATAAAATAAATATTAGGGATGTAATGTACAACATGATAAATATAATTGATGCTGCTGTATGTTATATATGAAAGTTATTAAGAGAGTAAATCCTGAGAGTTCTCATCACAGGGGAAAATTTTTTCTCTATTTGTTTAATTCTTTTATCTATATGAGATGATGGATGTTTACTAAACTTATATGGCAATCATTTCATGATACATATAAGTCAAATCTTAATGTGGACACCTTAAACTTGTACAGGGCTGTATGTCAATTATATCTCAATAAAACTGGAAGAAAAAAAAGAAAATATTGGAACGGCAAAAATATATACAAGAGATACCAAATGAAGCTGGAGTTGAGACTTAGAGGGAGAGTTAGTGATGAAGCTGGAGTACGTCAACCTCTCAAGGAGTCACTGCTCAAGCTCAGAACCTAGAAACCAGGCCAAAAGTCAGAGTAGCACAAAATCTCCCTCCCATACACAAACTCTCTCTTCCATTTTCCTAAAGAGTAGAAACTTGTGGTAATTTAGCAGGAAGGTATTTTAGGTTGTTACCAGAGATATCAAAAGCTGAACAAAATTAAGGTAAATCGTTTGACTTTACACAGCACCTCTTTATGCTGACAGCCTCCTTTGATTTTCTTGTTTTCCTAAATCTCATCCAGATCCCTAGTTTCTACCACCCTCCCAGACTAACAACCTTATCATGGCCTTTCTCTTTCCCCTACCCCACCATGATTGTGTCTCCACAGTTTTCTATTGGAATGAAATTCTTACTAGCGTTAAATCTATTATTTGCTTTTCATTCCTCCTCACTGCCTCTAAAAAAAAATTTCCACTGAAGTTGAGTCTAACAAGTTATCTTTTACAATATTTACAAAGAAGAATGAACAATTCAAGATCGGAATTTAGGTTTTGAGTCCTAGTCCAGCATTCTTTCCATTAAAGTGAACTTTTATTTTTCAGGTGAGTGTGCTCACAAATGAGTCTGGTACATGGCTTCTTATACTTTTTTCTCATGAAAACCAATGGACTAGAAGGCAGTGTGTTGATGTGTAAATTCAAGCTGGTTATTGGAAGCCCAGCATGGGAGCGCTGCCAGCTTCCGCCAAGGCAAGCACACTGGCTGTAGCTTAGCAATCTTCCCTGTGAAAATGTCTATGGTTTGCATGAAGGTGAATTAAACTAAAGTCTGTAAACCTGGGAATTACTACGTTGAGATCTTGATTAAATTTGCTCAACCTCCTCCATCCCTACATACATCACGTGTAAAGACATAAAATTAGACAGTTGCCAAAAAGTCAATTTATTACTTATTCTTTTGTGTCAGAGCAAGGAATGAATAATCAATTCAATGCTACCATTTTTGCAACCAGTAATGTCATTGTCTTTCCAGGAATTAATTTCTCTCCGTGGCCATCTTTATGACTCTAGTTTCAGTCCCAGTGTTCAAGTACACGTGAAAATTTGCCGAGCTTCTATCATGTCTCTAACTGATAGAGTGGAAGTGTAACACGCAGGCACACTATACTTCAAAGTGATCTTCTTTGTTTCTTCACAATGATCTTCGTTACAAACCAGAGGTCTAACTACTTATCTATTCATTGTAATTTGTTTTCATTCTCTAGCCCTTCACTTCATTTCATTTTACTAGTTCCTTCTTTACTTCTAAGACTATCCTTCTCTAGATTCTTCTCAAGGTTATTGTCAGTGGTGTGTTCATTACTCATTTCTTTGACCAGAAGTCATTAGTGCCTTCCTAGCTGTATCTGACCGCTTCAAGATTAACACTTTTACTTGATATGCTACTTAGATGGCCCTGGACTAATTTCCCTATTCATTAATTTATTCAAAAAGTATGTATTAAGGTTCAACTTTGTTCTAGGAGCCATGCTAGCTGAAACTGGTGTATGGAAAATAAAACATGGGAGCACTTCAGAAAAGATTATGATCTCATGATAAAGACAGAATCATAAACAGGTAAATAAATCATAGGTGAAAAGTTCCATAATAGCACTAATGTCACAAGATTATGTATGAAGGAGTATTCCATTCTATAGGGGATATCAGGAAGGGCTTCATAAAAAAATTCCTCTTTGAGCTGGGCCTTAACAGATGATAAGGAACAAACCATAGTTCCATGTGCTTAACTCTTAGACTTCGTGAGGGTAAAAAACAGGGTTAGAAATTGAGACCAAGCTTTTATGAATCTTATTACTGATATTAAGTACTTTAGACTGGAGGTAATAGGATGAAATCAATGGATTTTAATCAAAGAGGAGAGAAATATGGACAGATTATTCATGTTGGCATTGATGGGTGGTATAGATGGGAAGAGGCCCAGATTATAGATAGGGAGATATGTTAGCTATAAAGGAAGACAGTCCGGAATCTCTGCAGGTTAAAACTAGATAGAAAATGAGCTTTGGCTCAGTTTCCCTGGAGATCTTTTCTATTTGGAGTTGTCTTACTTCAGTTACTGCTGCTACCACCAGGATGGCTTCTCTGTTTTTAATTCCTTACCCCAGACGCAGACAAAGACCTCTTTCCTTTTTCCTTCCTTCACAACAGCTGAGATAATATGGAACTTTCAAAGAGTCTTTGCTAAGTATCAAGAAATAATCTATACTAAAATTAGCATACTCCTGGGTTTTTGAGTTCTATTCTATCTGCTGTCTTGAGATATCTTAATTAGCCCCAGAGAACAAAAACAAATTGACGATCCCCTAGCATGAAATTTTTTTCTTACTTACTCTTTTTTAGGTAAAGGAATTCACTGAGAAATGGCACATGAAAGAAAATACAGAGAGTGAGAGCATATCTGTGGAAGAGGAAAAAATAATAGTCCCATTGATGCTTGAGTGGGTAGAGGAGAAGGGTTGGGGACAAGGAGTGGATTGCCTACAATGGTCTTTCATTCCTCCAAGATTTTATTTGAATTGTTCCTTGAGACACCTTTCTAAGTTCTCTGCCCCAGCCACTGGAATTTTATATTCTGCTTCCCACATGAAATCTTCTGTGGAATTTAGTCATGGGCAAGTTTCCTAAGGTCCCATTCTTTCCTTTGACCCTTTCTAATTTCCCCCAAGCCACAGCTGTTTTTTTTACTTTTCAGTTATATTTCTCATGTGCACTTACACCGGCATTGTTATTGTTTTCACCAGACTTTATAAAGAGGAATATTTCCAATTAATTGAACATTAAGAATAGTTAGCATATAATTGACTATAGTTGCTTATTAATTAATGTTTTTGTTGAGGATGTTCTAATCCTAGAGGTTTTTGGGAGTAACTCTTTTTTTCTCAATCACATTCACCTTGTTGTTTCTCTAACAAAATGGGCACTGCCTCAGTTCAGAGCATTTGTACTTTTTCCTTCTGCCTGGAATGTTCTTCCCTCAAACATCTACATGGCTCATTCCTTCATAATCTCCAAAATCATCTTGTTCCTGACCACTTCATATAAAATAGCAAAGGCCACTTCTCACCCTCCTGCCACTCTCAATCCTGCTTTGTCCTGCTGTTTTTCTCCATAACACTTATCACCATTTGATGTTCTTTACAGTCACTTATTTTTTACAATCAGTCTCTTCCACTAGAATGTAAGCTCCACAAAGATAAGGATTTTGTTTTCTTCACTGCTGTACCTCTCCAGCACCAAGGACAGTGTCTGGTACAGGGCAGATAGATAGTTATCAGGCAAATGAATAAAGAATATATCTATAAAATGTATGCTGTATAACAGAGATTGTAACAACATTGTAAATCAACTATACTTCAGTAAAAAATTAAAAATAAAAAAGAATATATCTATAAAATGTAGAGGAAAGAATTTCACATGAAGAAACTGAAGCCTAGAGAAATTAATCAATGTAATGAATATAACATGAGTGACATTTGCAATTATTACTATCACTATCATTATTTTAGTTCCATTTTTAAGAACCTATGTTTTGACATCCACATTAGCTCCAATCATCAGAGCAATGCTGCAAGATGGATATCTGGGAGAACTACATAGATTGTACTAATGGGTGGAGAAATAATCTTCTGACAAAATAGTGATTTGTTATACTTGGACAGAATCCATGCTTCCTAGCTATTTGCCTGCTGGTTTGCACTCTGTCTGCCTGTGTCCCTTTGCTTTCTTCCACCTTCTGCTTGCATACGGAAGCAGCACAGAATGTCATTGTAGCTTTACCTATTGAGTAAATGTATTTTAATTCTTTATGAAATGGTCATCAGAGGTATTGAGAGTAGGCTAGAACAAATTTTAAAAGACAGGTAGTGTATTAGTTTCCTAGGGATACTGTAACAAGGTACCAGAAACCAGGTGACTTAAAACAACAAAAATGTACTGCCTCATAGTCCTGGAGAATAGAAATCAAATGTGTCAGAATCAAAGGTCCAAAATCAGTGTATTGAGGGCCATGATCCCTCTGAAGCTGTAGGAGAGAATCCTTCCTTGTTTCTTCCTAACTTCTGATGGTGGCAGTCAATCCTTGGCCTTCCTTAGCTTGCAATTATTTCTCTCAGTCTCTGTCTCTGTGATCATGTTGTATTCTCCCTATGTCTTTATCATCATGTGGCCATCATCTCTGTAGGTAACTGTGTCCAAATTTCCCTTAGGGCCATCCTAATCGACCTTATCTTAATTCAATTACATGCAAAGACCCTATTTCCAAATAAGGTCATATTCACAGGTACCAGGGGTTGGGACTCCAACATATCTTTTGGGGGAAAAAAATTCAGCCCGTAACAGCTGGGGACATCAGCATGGTAGGATTGCTAATAATGGGCTTAATACATGGAACTCTTTCTCAATTCAGACATTTCCCGTGTATTGTCTCCTTTGTCTGCATTACTTTTGTGCCCACTCTTGGCTTGCATTCCAGTTGTGTGCTGGAGCCAGCTCATACCAGCTCATGAGAGGCCCTTGGTAAATTTTCAGGAGTCAGTTGCTGAAAACAGCAATTATTAAATATTATATTATATAAACTTACTAAACTTACAATTAATTAAATTTAAAACAGAGGCAATAAATTCTCAAAACTGATAATTTTCTAATTATTTTGCTACATTTGACTGTTATTTATGTTTTTTAGGTGACTTACATCTATTAAGTCTGCATATTAGAAACATAAAATAATGGTGTTCATATCTCTTCCAAAGTCCACATTCAGTGACATCAGCTTGGTAGTTTGAAATTGGCCACAGTGGGAGTATTTATAACACAGAAAGCTATTAATGCTACAAATTAGGGTTTCTATGTTCCATGGAAAGTCAGCTGTTAAACGCTTACTGGATTTCACTAAAAGTCCTATAATTCCTATACTTCTTTAGGCCTTGTCTTCATTTTCTCAGACTGGCTTTCCATAGCATTCATTTAAGTTAGGCTTCTTCCTCCAATTATTCTCACTTTCTCAGTTCCTTTTTCTATTCCTCATTTGTTATTGTGTGTATGATATACACCTAGGTGAGAGGTTCCTAGAATGTAGTAAATTTATTCTAATCATAGAATCTGGAAAGAGATGAAAGGAATGTAAATTAGCCCGTGGCATCAAAACCGAGTTGCCATGTGTCCCTGGGAATCCTTGGGTGACCTCAATGTAAGGAGCTGCATGAAATGAAGGTGGGCTAACCATAGGCATTAGAACAATAAATACCTTCTCTGAAAGGATAGATCATCACACCTGAGGTACACTTGGTCTCCTACTGAACCCAGATGATAATGTAGGGACAGCGGAGGAGGTAAGCATTATTGCTGGCATCCAGGTAAGTACCTCCTAAGTACCTACTTGTAGGCAGCATCATCTTTAGTTAGGGAGCAATTTATTCCAAACCAGACTTAGTTACCAAAAACCCAGACTCAGAAAGTATGATAGAAGAGAAAGAGCAGGGGTCTTGAAAGTAGAAGGACTAAGATATTAAAATCAACTCTCCATTTACTAAGTGGCCTTCAGAAATTTACTTAAGCTCTTCACAGCTTGATTTCCTTATCTCTTAAATGGGGGTAACTAGACAAATCTCATGGGGTGGCAGAGTCACTGCTAACCTTTAAGGAAGTTTTCTGTGAATTAGTAAACATCAACCCACTCGGAGCTGATGCACTTCCTCTGGTTAGTGGCTTGACAAGGAGATGGCCTTTTTTGGAACAAAATAGGTGTCTCCTCTTTCCAATAGTCATAGTCAGGGTACGAGACCACTAACTCCAAATACAGGAAGCAAACTGCACAACCACTCATCATAGTCCTGGGGTTGAGGTAAAGATTAAACAAGATCATATATTGACCTGAGCTCTGTCTGAAACAGAAATCTGTCACATCTCTAAAAACTCCCTCCTCCCCTTTGTCCCTCTCCTACTTCCCCCCCTCCGTGGCAAGTATCAAGTTGGATTTTCAAGTCAGATTTCCTTGCCCTTAGAGACAGAAATGTCAACCCTTTTTCTCTACAAAAGTCTCTGCTTCGGAACCTGAACGGGATAACTGAGAGTCATGTATCCTGCTTTCAAGTCGGTTCCCCCTCCCCTAAAGAATAGCTCCCAGAGTGTTCTCTGCTTTCAGGGGTATCCCAGCTAGATGTTGTGGGAGACTAAGTTCAAGTAGCATGAAATACAGGCTACCTTTCTGCATGTGCCAATGAACCTAGTCAGCCCCAGCTGCAGAAAAAGAAGGAGTAAAACCTATTTTTTCTTGTTCCTTAAATTATGTCAGTACTTGGCAGCTGTTTATGTTTAAAGAGTCAACAGAAGGCAGGCAAGGGACCAGGGAACATGATAAGTGTTTAAAGGATGTGATTTACTACTCAGAGATGTGTCAATGATGCAGCACGAAAGTCTTCCGGGAGAAAAGATTTCTTTAGAGATGTAATTAATTGACCTGGCTTGGGTCTCTTCTTTCCCAGAGTAGTCGTCAGTGAAGTGCTTCCAACACTACCCTGGCATAACTGTCATTCAAATTCATGCTGCAAAGTCATTTTCACTTAAGAATTCTAGCATTCACCACTGAAAAATTCATAGGTTAGGCTTTTGTATTGCCACACACCTTGGGATTGATCCTCAGAATTAAGAAGCAATTACAGCAAGCAATTATTTTAAACATTTGTTTTCAGAAATGAATTTTTCCCATGCTTGTCAGAATTGACTCAGAGTTCTTTTTCAATTTAATCTTTGTTAGCAGCATGAAAAACTGTTAAATGTTCAGGCATAAGCAAGTCATTACTCCATATCTGAACTCTAGAGAACTACTGGTTGTCATGGTAATGTGACTGCACGTTTGAAGTTAGCATTGGCAACCTCACATTTTCATTAAAATGTCATGCACATTTGCATGAACTTCTGCCCAGAGCATTGTTACCGTGCTTGGTTCTTCCCCCACCCTCATTGTCCCATAATAGTGCCAAGAGATTTCATAGTTCAAAGCCAAGCTTGTTAGAGTTCACTGCATTTATTATTGATCTGTCTCGAATGGAAGCTGACTAAATATATATATATATATATAGTTAATCCTGCCAATCACTCGTCTCCTGAACCCCATTTTTTTAATGAATGGTTTTAATTAATTTCTTTATCTTGCCTCCCCCTGATATTAGAATGTCTTCCTTCGAATTTCTCCCTCTGGACTTGTAAAGTTGCTATTACTCTTGAAGATGTAGGTTTCTTTTCTCTTTTCAACCCCTCATCCCCATGCTTTCCTCCCAGGACCTCCATCGTGTTCCTTTTAGCTTAGGGCTATGTTCATACTTATTCATCCATTTGTTCATTTTGTTTATTTAGTTGATAAATATTTAGTCTATGTTAACTATATGGTAGGCTAGCTGCTGGGTCCAAGGTACACAAGGGCAATTATTAGTTAATAAGAGATATAAGCTTTTGCTGACTGTCCTGTTCTTGATTAAATAGTCTGTGTATTTCAGAGATGACAGCTACCTTTCACAAAGGTTTTTAGCACACAAATTTTTTGTTGAGTCCCACAGATTATCAAATAATGTGAGTTTACTTTTTGTTCCCACATCGTTATTTAAACATTCTTTTGTTGAGCTAAAGTCTTGAAAAAATAAACCAACCACTAGAAGTGTCAGGGCAGTATCAGTATGGTAATATGCAGATTATAATGGATATTAAATAGTATATAATACATATCTACTCCCTCTACTTACACACACACACACACACACACATTCACACACTAAAGCCAAGACAAGACTCCTTATCAATAATTGAAACATTTTATTTTGGAGAATCTTATAGAACTTCTGTATGATGCCTCATTGTACTTCTGTATGTACCTCTGTTCATCCTGTCCCTTACACTTGGCATGTCTTTCCCGTCCCAAATTCCCACAGAATACCTGGAGAATACCTTGTCTTTAAAAATTCTATTCAAGTATCACTTCTTCTTTGAAGGGTTTTATAATGATAACAGGAACTAAAAGGGTAATAAATAATACTAAAAACTTTTTTAGAACTCTAGAGATAAATTTCAGCACATACACACTTACACATACATGTATATGATGTATTAATATAAAGAATGTATTGGGGTGTAAACTGTATTTGTTGTCATGGTTTCTGTTTAAAACAAGTTTGACAATGCAGTACTATATAATACATGGAGAGCATTTCACATGATACTAACACACAGGAAGAGAACAAAGTTTGCCACAAAATATTATGACAGGAGAGTTTCAAGGATGGGCTGATTAATGGTGTGAAATACAGCAGAGTACAAAAGAGGGTGAAATCAGAGAGGAGGTTATTGTTTTAAAAATAATTAACTTGTAAAAAAGTCAAAGGTGACCTACAAAACATGACTTAGTCTGCAAAATATCTATTGTTAATAACATATACAGTAATGATGCTTTATAGTGCCAAATGACAGTAAAAAATATAAAGAAAAACTATACATGTAAAGAAACAGACAAGATGATTTCTACACAGAAATTACAAACGTAAACAATGAATAGCAGCTCTATCCCTTTAAGTATGTTCTTTAAAAGGAAATAAACTACTTACATTATGTATATAATGTAAGACAAAAACAGCCTTGGAACTTGGGACACATGAAACCTTTATGAGACTCCCTTTTTTTTTAGCTGTCTGATATGGATTGAAACTTTGGTTGAATTCCTAGTGGGGGAGGTGAGTCTGGAGGTAAGCTTTATGGTTTCTCCAGCAGGTGTCTGTAGACTACAAACACAGCAGTAGTTCCAATTCACCATGTATCTGCTGCAGCTACCATTCCACCCACATTTTCATTAGAATACTGGAGTTTAGTGAAGGTTCTTAAGCTGTTCAAGTAATTAGTCTCCAAGTGTCTGGAGGGGGTGGAATGGGAGGACAAAGCACGAGAATTAGGGTAGGTAGACAGAGAAATCAAATATCTCACTCTTTCTTACAACATTAGAGGGAAAGCCTCACTGCCTGGCCTCACTGTGAGAGTCCCAGTGCACCTTCCTTGTGCTCCCAGTGCCCTGATCTCTTCTCCACACCCTCCAGACATTAGTTCTCTTTTGCTACTAAATTCCACCTCTTTGCATTTTCTCTAGAATCAGTCATGCTTTCCTACAAAATTATGTATGCTTATTCTCCCTCTATCTCATCTAGTGTCTTGCAAAATGATCAACTGCCAGAAGTTAAATTTCTAAGTTTTTTTGTCTGCTTAGTTACTTTTGCTCTGTGGAAGGGTAACCATGTCTCTTTGTTCATAACTCCCCCGCCCCTGTCCTGTGGGGATAGGGTGATGAGAAAGACCCCTATATTCTTGGTCCCATGCATTAAGTGGTGCAGCGGAATACTGGGAATTTTTTTGCTGTATACTATAGTTGTACTCCCCCAGCTGTGACTCTCAATCATGGCTGTGTATTAAGGGAAGCTTTAAACAGCACCCATGTCTAAGCCCATCTCAAACCAATTAAATTAGAGGGTGGGTTCCAAATATCATCTGTTTGTCTGATGATCATTTTCTTTCTAAGCTGCTCAGGTCATTCTAAGAAGTTGCTTTGACACTATTCTGGAGAAGGAAAAAGCTAAAAGGTATTAGTTCTTCCCCTCACAGAGTTTATAGTCTAGGTGAGTAGGACAGGCAATGAATAAACACATAAAATGGGAGGAGAGACCAGGAAGATGTAAACTAAACTAGGGTGCTAGTAATAAGCTCTCGAAGAAAAGTTAAGCAGAGACCTAAAGGAAGAATGAAATAGTTTTAGCACAGTAGAAGCTTAAAAACTATTTGTTGAAATGTATTGAGATACATTTAACCGAATCAGTTCCTCTGCCTGGGCCAGAAATTTTAGAAACATAGTCCTAATATTATGAAACAGTCTGCAGTATTAGAAAAATGGCAATTATGATTTCTTTTTTATTTTCAAAATAATGCATCTATAAATTCATAAATGAAAGCATA
Organism: Lipotes vexillifer; assembly: GCF_000442215.2. Classification (NCBI taxonomy): domain Eukaryota; kingdom Metazoa; phylum Chordata; class Mammalia; order Artiodactyla; family Lipotidae; genus Lipotes; species Lipotes vexillifer. The sequence continues at coordinate 317,807 of NW_006790519.1, read as the reverse complement.
GAAATACATAAAATGAAAAGGAATGGATTTCCCTTCCCCTTTCCTCTCCAGCTACACTCTCTGGAGGCAATTAATTATTATTATTTTTTTTGCAGTACGCGGACTTCTCACTGTTGTGGCCTCTCCCGTTGCGGAGCCCAGGCTCTGGACGCGCAGCCTCAGCGGCCATGGCTCACGGGCTCAGCCGCTCCGCGGCACGTGGGATCTTCCCGGACCGGGGCACGAACCCATGTCCCCTGCATTGGCACGCTGACTCTCAACCACTGCGCCACCAGGGAAGCCCGGCAATTACTTTTAAGCATTTCTAATTTTATTTCTCTTAGTGGTCATCTCTATTATTATTAATAAAATGTTTATAGTTCTATTTCTTGATATATTAATTCAGATAGTGTCTATTTACTTTACACAATGGAAAGTGAGTTGTTAACTAACTCATGCTGCCATCTTACATCTGACTGTTTTTGATAATTGTATTACTATATATCATAATTCTTCAACTACTTATATGAATTCTTATAACATACTAAATCCTATCTCTTTTTCAGTGTTTTTGAGGAAAATTGACCAAAAAAAGTGTATATTTAAGGTATACAGTTTGATGTTAGATATACATTGTAAAATATTCATCACAATCAAATTAATAAACATACCCATCACCTCACATAGATATCATTTTCTTATCTTTTCTTTCTTTTTTTTGTGATGAGAATACTTAAGATCTATCTTTTTAGCAAATTTCAAGTATGCAATACGGTATTGTTCCGTATAGTCATGTTGCTGTACATTCGATCACCAGAACATCATCTATTTCACTCCTATAAAATAATAAGCCACAGGGATGTAATATACAGCATGAAGAATACGGTCATGTAATAACTATGTATGAGAACAGATGGCTACTAGATTTATTGTGGTGATCATTTTATAATGTATGCAAATATCAAATCATTATGTAGCACACCTGAAAGTAACATAATATTGCTCATCAACTGTATTTCAATAAAAAAATTAAACTCACTTATGATAAACTGGAGAAGAATAAAGGAAATATATGCCTATCTTTAGTACAATTCCTTATATAATAGAATATGTGTAAGGGTGTTTATAAGTATTATATAATAATACAATTCAAGGGATATTTTCCCTGAAAATATGAGTATGCTTTTTAAATTAAGACATCTTATTACATGTTTTCATGCCCAATATGAAAAAATCAAATAATATATTCAGTAGGTCATAATGTTTGCATAACATCATTTTAGAGCACTGTAAAAATAAAGCAACTCCCAGTTTTGACTAAGGACGCTGGCTGACATTTTACTTCCAACATGTTACATTCTGTCTTTATATTTTTAAACAATGGCAAAAATTCAGAATATGAAGGGCCAAGCTGCTCTTGTTGGCTCTGGATATGCCTTGCTTTTTTTGGGTTTTGGTCAAATATTTGACACCAGTTCAGTTTACTTTTAGATTGTTAATTTCAGAAATAGACATAATCCCACTTATGCAGTTTAGATGCACATCTCCTAGTTCTTCAAGAACTATGTCATTGTTTGCAAAATGAAGACTTGCACAACACACCCTTCTCATTCATAATGGTAATGGTATGGAAGAAAGAACAAGGTTTCAAGCCAGACTGCCTGGATTTGAGTTCTTGCTTTATAACCTTTTAATCTTAGGCAATTGACTTAAACTCTCGCAGTCTTATTTCCTTAAGGGAAAAATGAGGATGGTAATACCCATCCTATGCTAGCTATAGGATCTAGCTAATCAAAGTCATAATGATAATCATAATGAGGAGGAGGAAGAAAAAAGTAGTAGTTATTGAAGGAGGAGGAATAGTAGCAGAAATAGTGCTAATAGGGTGAGATGTGATGTGAATAGTATTTACAGTAACATTTGTTGAATTGCTTTTGACGTACCAGGTATTATTTAAAGTATTAGAATGTCTAAAGCGATTTAATCCTTGGAGCAATCCTACAACACTAGATCTTTAGGTAACTGTGGTGGGAGTGGAGGACAGAGGCAAGGGAGAGAGATCATGAATTATTATGAAACTGCAGAGGTAGAGAAGGACAAGATCAAGAAAAACTGCCAAGAACACTGGACTTTATTGAGTGTGTGACAGGGTTCTGTCCAAGGTGACTAAGCAGGACAGTAATGTGATTAGATAGACAACCCCTAGAACAGCTTGAATGCAGCTTAGTCAAGTTTCCCAGATAAGAAAAAGTTCAGGTCTGAACTAAGAGACTGTAATGTGTTCCTTTACACTCTGATCTTTCATCTTTGAAAATTAATCTTCTCACATGTCTGGAATAAATATGCTCTTCTTTTTTCTATTGATTTTTCAATGTTTCTGTTTAGAAAAAAGTATCTGTAATATAGTATAGTATGATGTAGTAGGGCTATACTTTTTTATATGGCTGCTATCTAGTTTCTAAAAAAATTTGTTAAAATTGTTAATTTAGAGTCTCTTTAAATACTGTACTATTTAGTTAAAAGTTTGTTTAAATTCTATCTTATCCATCTCTTTATCTTCATAAAGATATTGTATTGTATTATTAGCACAGTGCCTACTCCTGGAAGAGAGAGAGAGAGAGAGAGAGAGAGAGAAGTGGGAAAGTAAAAAGTAGAAAGGAAAGGAGGAAAGGCTGATCATGATAATAAATTACCTTAAGGATCTGATGAAGATTTGTGTTATAGCATCTGGTGGTTCATCGTTATTTAGTTCCTTTTTGACAGCAGTAGAAGAAAATCATTTCTCCCTCCTTTAGTGGATAAACTAATGCTGTTTATTGGACAATTATTTCGTCCAATAAACAATTATTTCGTTTTGGGTATCACTCCAAAGTTGGTAAGAACCCCCTTGGAGAACTTACTTATGAATCTCTTGACTCAGGTATTTAGGTGAAAGGCAGGTGAAGAGCAAATAGTCAAATAACTAAAACCCCAAATGGTGTAGGATAATTAGTTACAATAAAATTTAAGAATACTATGTTTATAATTTTGTTTGTAACATCTGTATTCATTTAAAAGATGGCTCAAAGACAGTAGAAAAATGCTAACATTTCTTATTGTAGGGTGCTGAGATTGAATAATTCTTGTATTTGTTTCTTTTTCCCCCTGCAATGTGTTCACATGACTCTGACAAAGAAAAATGTAACAAAAATAAAAATAAAAATATTCTAGGGGGCTTCCCTGGTGGCGCAGTGCTTGAGAGTCCGCCTGCCGATGCAGGAGACGCGGGTTCGTGCCCCGTTTCGGGAAGATCCCACATGCCGCGGAGCGGCTGGGCCCGTGAGCCATGGCCGCTGAGCCTGCGCGTCCGGAGCCTGTGCTCCGCAAATGGGAGAGGCCACAACAGTGAGAGGCCCGCATAACGCAAGAAAAAAAAAAAAAAAATATTCTAGGACTAAAAGATCAAACTCTTGCAAAGAGAGCTCGATTTAAGTCACTTTTCAGTTTTATAAAATTAGACTCTAAATTCAACACATTCGAGCTGGGAAGGAGTTAAAATCCAAGATCATACTTAAAGACCTCTCTCTCAGAATTAGTAGTTACACAAGCAGGCATAATGCAAACACCTCTGTGTGCAAAATCTGGTGGAACTGAACCAAAAACGATAGAAGTATACTATGAAGAAGATCCAGTAAGGACAGCCAAACTTGCCAAAGCACCATGTCCCAAATGTTCATCTAGCTCAAGTATATTTCCAGGCAAGATTCCTGGGCACCCAACCTACTGGGTAAAAATATTCAAAAGAGCCGAATCTGGGAGAACTCTGAGACTATTCTAAGTTAATTTCCTTTTCTAACAAGACTTTCACTAACTCAGAGAATTAGATCTATCCCTAGGGAGAAAGCTCTGGAAAGAGCTGAACAGAGAAACCTGAACCAAGTCCTATTGGATGGACAAAACAAGAACAAAACAGGACAAAACAAGATTCTGCGGGAAATCTGACCATTATGAGAATGAACCACATCAATGATGGTGTGTGTGGTGTGGAGATGGTGGTTGTTTGCTGAAGAGGAGGGGCAGTGGAAAGGAAGATGGGGAGAGTAAGGAGAAAAATCAAGACTGTAGACTGTGCCAGTACAGATAAAGAGGAATTAGGAAACACTAAATCAGAAAAATAAGGTCTATGCTTATGCCCAGAACAAAAACCATTCTTTGGAACAGTTAGGAGAGAGTCATCCTGTCTAATCTAATCACAGAGCAGTGTCACTGAGAGTGAACATGACCAATGTGTTTTTGGAGCATTAAGAAAAGGATAAAAGCAGAAGTTAAGACTTGGAGTACGTGAGAAAATGGAATTAAATCTGCCTTTTTGTAATAAGGACTTTGTTCTATTTGTCCTCCCAACATAGTTGGGCAGCTGGAGACAAGACAGACACTGTGAGGTGAGTCAAGTGATACAATCAGACATCACCATGGGGGCCTGTGCTGGGGAAGGATGTGGAGAGTGGTCAGAAAGAACAACCTGGGATGATCAAAAGGAAGGAGTTAGGACAAGCTATCTAGAATTCACAACCTTTAGAGCAAACACTCGTCAGGAATTTGTGAAGGAAAGTGGTTCCCGAGTCTATGTGCAGGAATTTGTAACCTGGGGGCTGTGTTCAGAGATGGGGCTCTGGTTCTTGGGAGTTCAGTTAGTCATTATAATTAACGTTCGTTGTTATAACAAAGAATTCCCAAATCTTAACCACTTAATGGAAAAGAATTTTATTTCTCACTCACTGTGAACCGGTTGGAAGCAGCTCTAACAGCTCTACTGAGCAGCTTTTCTCCAAATAATGACTTAGGGAACTGGGGCACCAGGTAATTTTTTCTGAGTCTCCACTCTGAGTGAGATATTCCTACCTGTGTCACCTTAGCACGAGGGTTTTCCCTTTATAGTAACACCAGCCTGCACTGTCGTATCTCTGTAAGATTTCTCCCACTAGACTATGAATCCTTAAAGGCAGCAGTTATATCTTTAGTTTGTGTTTTTGGTAATCAAAGATATTTGAGGGGGAAAAAAGAAAGAAAGGAGGAGAAAGGAAAGGAAAGAAAAGAAGGAAAGCTCTGTTTTAAAGGAAGCTCATATAGCAATTACATAGAAAACCAATTTAAGGAATTCACGTAGATGAAAATGACACTTATAGCAATAAGGTCGGAACTGTGACGAGGAATAAAAAAATACCATTTATTGAGTGCCTACTATTTGTCAGACACTGTGTTTAGCACATTACATAGTTTTTTTCTAATCCATATAACCATAATTTGAGATACATCGTACTATCTCCACTTTTAAAGAGCTAAGGTTTAGTGAGACTAAGTGACTTTTTCAAAATCGCTCAGGCAGCTGGCGCCTGGGATACAAATTCATGTCTGGTCTACCCAAAGTCTGTGTGAGTCCTAATGTTGATTCGTTTGAATTAATGCTCTAGGAAAGCGGTTCCCAACCTTTTTGGCACCAGGGACTGGTTTTGTGGAAGACAATTTTCCACAGACTGCGAGAGGGAGGATGATTTCAGGATGATTCAAGCCATGATTACATTTATTGTGCACTTTATTTCTATTATTATTACACTGTAATATATAATGAAATAATTGTACAACTCACCATAATGCAGAATCAGTGGGAGCCCTGAGCTTGTTTTCCTGCAGCTAGATGGTTCCATCTGAGGGTGATGGGAGACAGTGACACCCGAAGTGTGTTGCTTATGTCCAGTCTCCTCCGTGATCTCGTTTTGGCTGCTGTCACTGAAGAAACCCTGCTTCACAAAGATAGGATGTTGGAAATGGAAGCAGCCTTTTCAGTGCTTTTCTGGCAATCTCAGGATATTCTGCACTGACTTTAATCCAGAATGTATGGAGATTTGAAGTTGTCTCAAACATAATGTTAAGGCCACCGTCATTTGCGATCTCAAGCAGTTGATCCTCTTCTAGCACAGAGTCGATTCACCCGGCTTATTCACGAATGGGTCACGTATCCATTCCTTCCCAGTTCTGGGGTCTTTTGTGCTTGGGAAGTAATGCTCAAACTCTTTTGAAAGCTGAGATAGGTGATCATGCACCAGCTGGGAGAAAGAAGGCCCTGGCTCAGTCTCTTTCAAAATCTCTGCTAATGTTTGAAACATGTCAGAAATCCCATTGTTCACTCATAGCCCCCATACTTCCAGTTTGGCTTTGAATGCAACCACTTTATCTGCTGACTTGAACACAGTTGTCGTTGTCCCCTGAAGTGACAGACTGAGTTCGTTGAGCACGTTGAATATGTCACACAAATAAGCACATTTTGTGACCCATTCTGTATCACTGAAATGTGCTGTCAGTGGTGACTGTTTTTCTAAAAGAAATCTCTGGAGCAGATTTCATAACTCAAAAACTCTGGCCACTGATCTACCTTTAGAAAGCCATCTCACTTCTGTGTATAAAAGAAGAGGTGTGTGCACTGTGCCCATCTCCTCACAGAGCTGCGTGAACAGACATGAGTTAAGGGCATATATTTTAATGTGGTTGATAATTTTAAAACACTGTTAAGTTCAGGTGACACTTTTTGGCTGACCAGCATTTCTCTATGGATGACACAGTGCGTAGACTCACATTCAGAAGTGACCTCTTTGACCCAAGTAGTGAAACCAGAAAGTTGTCCGTTCATGGCAGCCGCTCCATCTATGCATATACCAACACAAAATGACCAGTTCAGTTTTCCTGATATGTAATCATTCAAAGACTTGAATAGTTCTGTGGCTAGGGTGTTGGTTGGCAACAAAAGTGCACATAACATATCCTCATGCACACCCTCCTGAAAAATATATCACACAAAAACAAGCATTGTTGCCTTGTTGTCAACATAGGTAGACTCGTCAACCTGGATTGTCTACCATGGTGACCCATTAATCCTCTCTAACAATTGTGCCTCAATATCCCCTGCTATTTCATCAATTTGTCTAGTTATGGTGCTAGTCGAAAGAGGAACATGTGCCACTTTTGAACTGCAGGCTTTCCTAAAAGTTCATGACAGACGTCCTTAGCAGCAGGCAGGATCAACTCCTCATCAATACCAAAGGGCTTCTTAGCTTTAGCAATGCGGTTAGCCACTAAGAATTATGCTCTCAGCGTAGACACATTTGATGAAGTGGTGGCCTTCAATAATTGCTTCTGTTCTTCATGTTCACGTTTTTTTTTTTCTTTTGAAAAACTCCAAAGGCTCGTCTTTTAATGCAGGGCGCTTGGTACCCACGTGGCGGAGCAATTTTGAAGGTTTCATGGCTTTGTTGGATAGCCGGTCACCACGTGTTATACAAAGCAGGCTTGGAGGGCTTCCCCAGTGGCGCAGTGGTTGAGAGTCCGCCTGCCGATGCAGGGGACGCAGGTTCGTGCCCCGATCCGGGAGGATCCCGCATGACGCGGAGCGGCTGGGCCCGTGAGCCATGGCCGCTGAGCCTGCGCGTCCGGAGCCTGTGCACCGCAACGGGAGGGACCCCAGCAGTGAGAGGCCCGCCTACCGCAAAAAAACAAAACAAAACAAAACAAAGCGGGCTTGGAGAATGTGAATCACCTGTTGCAATGAACCCGTAATTTAAGTAGCATTCTTGGTATTTTCTTTTAAACGCAGCTTTCTTTTTTTGGCAGTCTAGAGCCTTCTGCTGTCTCATCATTGGGTCTTTCCCCCTTTTCAGAGAAGCTCTCCAGCGACATTTGTTTTTTACTCATTTTGTCTAGGGTTAGCTTGTGGGCTTTACCAAAGCTGTGACTGGGACAAATGTGCAGTGCGGGGAAAGAGGCGTGGACGGAAGTAGTAACTAAAATAATGGGCGGGCCACGTGTGGGCTAAAGTAAGTGTCGGGTTCTGACTTAAAGCCTGACAGCAGATGCAGCTGTACAATTGAAGTGCATCAACTCACTTGTTACTATAAAGCCTGACACCAGATGCAGCTTAATTGTCATTTGCCACTCGGTTTTGACATGAGTCTGCAAGCAATTGATTTATTATGGTCTCTGTGTAGTTAAACCTCTCTGCTAATGATAATCTGTATTTGCAGCCACTCCCCAGCACTAGCATCACTGCCTCAGCTCCACCTCAGATCAACAGACATTAGATTCTCATAAGGAGTGCACAACCTAGATCCCTCGCATGCACAGTTCACAGTAGGGTTTGTGTTCTTCTGAGAATCTAATGCTGTCGCTGATCTGACAGGAGGTAGAGCTCAGGCGGTAATGTGAGTGATGGAGAGCCGCTGTAAATGCAGATAAAGCTTCGCTTGCTTGCTGGCCACTCACCTCCTGCTGCACAGCCCATCTCCTAACAGGCCATGGACCGGTACCAGTCCATGGCCAGGGGGTTGGGAACCCCTGCTCTAGGATCTTAAAATCAGTGTTGCCTGGAAAGAGGTTTAGTCCTCGGTATGTGGGTGGGGCTAAATGTGTGGCCTCAGGGGTCTCATGGAGAAATGGAGAGTTAGAGGTTTACCCAGATCTTTGTAAGAAAAGATTTAAGCCCCTAGGGGCAACTTGATCTTTGAGGTCAGTAAAATTTTGCCTGTTTATCCTCTTGATGAAAATCAACTCTGGCATGTTTGGTATTAGAACTGTTGGATTGCAATAAAGAAAGTCGGCTGGAGCTAACTTAAGCAAAACAGGACAACAAATTATGGTGGAACAAAGGAATGGCGTCATGGAACCCAACAGGAAGAGTGCAGCTGGGCCCCAGGAAGGACTGGGATTGGGTGCTGGAAATAGAAACTATTGAAAGCCCAGGCAGCAATCTCTCTTTCTCACTTTTACTTCTCTTTGTACATATGTTTCTTCTTTTTCTCTACAGTTTGGCATCCTCTGCTTCCCAGTCTACAAAGCCACATATGTCACTCTTAATTTTACCTCTTGGTCTTGGTCATTAATTTCACTTCTTTGTCATTAATTTCAAAAAGCCAGAGGAGGGGCCCCAGTTAGCTCAACTTGTATCAGGTATCTACTCATGAAGGAATAAACTCTGACCAAGAAGGAAAGAAGTGGTATATATGAATGGTAGTCTAAAAAAAATAGTTTTCTAGAAGAACCAGCATCGATTCAATATGAATGTGTGTGTAGTAGCGGAAGTGAGGGGGAGGCAATTAAGGGTTCTTTGTGTGCTAGACTGACGCTCTGCAAGGTCTACTACATTGACCATGCCTATAGCCTCTGGCTGAAAAGAATATGGGATTTGGAGCCAAGCAGATCTAAATTTGAGTATTATCTCAGCAACTCATATAACTTTGCATAGATCATTTTAGCTCTATACTTTTTATTTTTTTACTTATAATATTGGGTTTATAACTCATATTTTCATAATTACTGTGATGTTTGGCAATACAGTATGTGAAATAACTAGCATATAGTGGGTGCTAAAAACTGATATTTGCCATTGTTAGTTCTTCTCTTATATGTTCATTTCTTTTGTGTGTTCTATCTATATGAAAGTGAGCTCCATCATCCCCAAAGGAGATAGGTTTTATAACAATAGGCTTTATAACAACTATCCCAAGAACATGGGAGCCCTTGTGCTATAAATGTTATCCCCACAGGTTTCTTTATCATGTCCAATATTTGTACATTGTATCTAATTTGGTAAAGAACTCTGATTTATTTTCCAGTCTTGGATATATTTACCAATGAAAGATTTCCAGTATGTCGTTGAAAAAATGAAAGCACTAAACTGTCTGGAGACAGGATTTTAGAGTTTGTATATTCCCTCTTGTCACAGTTTATCTTTTATAAAGTGATTGGTGGTTGATATTTTGTGTTCTGTTCTTTTTATAGCTTCTTCAAGAATCTTGAGTTCCTAAACATGTTAGGAGATACTCTGGAATGAACATGAAATAAAGTATCCGAAGATCGTATTTGTGGCTTTTAACAAATAATCCTTGGCTTCAGGACTACTAAGGTATTTACTGCTAAATTCCAACCATATGAATCCTCAGCTCAATGTTGCCTTAGTTAGCTGGAAGACATTGATGAAAGAAATTGAAGATGACATAAATGGTAAGATATACTGTACTCATGGATTGGAAGAATTAATATTCTTAGAATGACAACATGATCCAAGGCAATATACACATTCAATGCAATTGCTATCAAAATACCAATGGCATTTTTCACAGAACTAGAACAATTAATTCTAAAATTTGCATGGAAAAACAAAAGACCCTGAATAGCCAAAATAATCTTGAGAAAAAGAACAAAGCTAGAGCTAACACACTCCTTCATTTCAAACTATTCTACAAAGCTACAGTAAAGAAGACAATATGGTACTGGCACAAATACAGACACATAGATCAATGGAACAGAATAGGGAGTCCAGAAATAAACTCATGCTTCTATGTTCAATTAATCTGCAACAAAGCAAGACTATACAATAGAGAAAAGACAACCTCTTCAATATATGGTGCTGCGAAAACTGGACAGCTACATGTGAATGATTCAAACTGGACTTCTTTGCCACACCATGCACAAAAATAAACTCAAAATGAGTTAAAGATTTAAGTGTAAGACGTGAAACCATAAAACTTCTAGAAGAAAAAAAAAAAAGAAAACATAGACAGTACACTCTTTAACATCAGTCTTAGCAAGATTTTTTTGGATCTATCTCCTCAAGCTGGGGAAAAAACCCCAAAAATAAACAAATGGGACTACATCAAACTCAAAAGCTTTTGTACAGTGAAGGAAACTATTAACAAAACAATAAGGCAGCCTACTGAATGGGAGAATATATTTGCATATGATATATTTGATAAGGGGTTAATATCCAAAATACACAAAGAACTCATACAAATCAATGTCAAAAAAACTAACAACCCAATCAAAAAATGGGTGGAAGACCTGAATAGACATTTTTTAAAGAAAACATAAAAATGGGCTATGGGCCCATGAAAAGATGTTTAACATCACTAATCATCAGGGAAATGCAAATCAAAACCACAATGAGGTATTACCTCACACCTGTCAGAATGGGTATCATCTAAAAGACAACAAATAACAAGTATTAGTGAGGATATGGATGAAAATTTACAATCCCACCCTTGTGTGCTCTTGGTGGGATTATAAGTTGTTACTGCCACTGTGGGAAGCAGTATGTCTAGTCCTCAAAAAATTAAATGTAGAACTCCCATATGATCCAGAAATTTCATTTCTGGATACTTAACAGCCCCCCACCAAAAAACCCACTAATTTGAGAAGACATATGTACCCCTATATTCATTGAAACATTATTTACAATAGTCAAGACATGCAAACAACCTAAGTGTCCACATATAAGTGAATTGATAAAGAAGGTGTGGTGTATATATATGTATACAAACACACACACACAATGGAATATTACTCAGTCATAAGAAAAAAATCAAATCTTGCCACTTGTGACAACATGGATGGATCTAGAGGGTATTATGCTAAGTGAAATTAGTCAGACAGAGAAAGACAAATATGTTTGATCTACTTATATGTGGAATGTAAAGAACAAAAGAAATAAACAAACAAGACAAAATGAAAACAGACTCACAGAAACATGGAACAAATGGGTGGCTGCCAGAGGGAAGAGAATTGCGGATGGGGAGGGGCAAAAGAGGCAAAGAGGAGTAAAAGGTACAAACCACAGTTATAAAATAAATAAGTCATGGGTATGTAATTTATAGCATAAGGAATATGACCAATAATATTGTAATAACTTTGTATGGAAACATATAGTTACTAGACTTATTGTGGTGATCATTTCATGATGCACACAAATGTTAAATCATTATGTAGCACACCTGAAACTAACATAATATTGTATGTTAACTATATTTCAATTTTTTTTAATTAGAAAATTTAAAAGTTAAAAATAAAATTTTAACAGTATTACTAAAAAATGTTAATTTTTCTCAGATTGATCCAATGGTTCAACTAGATCAAAATTACAATAGTAGCAAGATTTTCTGGAGAGAAATTGACAAGCAGATTCTAAAATTTATATGGAAGTTCAAATGACCCACATCAGTCAAAAATTTTAAAAAAGAAAACACAAAGCTGAAGGATTTATACAATTTGATTTCAAGACTTACAAATATATATTAGTCAAGACAATGTGATATTGGTATAGAGTTCAGTGGAAAAGAATAGATAGCATCCAAAATAGACTCACATATACATGGTAAATTTTTGACAAAGATGCCAATATAAATGAATGGGGAAAGAGAGCCTTTTAAATAAATGGTGCTGGAATAACTGAATATTTCTGTGGGAAAAAATGAACATCAATCTTTACCATATACCATATAGAAAAGATCAAATTGAAATGGATTTTATACATGAATGTGGAGTCTAAGATATAAAATTTATAGAATAATATATAAGAATAATCCTTGAAACCTTATAGTAAGTATATCTTATCTAGCACACAAAAATTATGTTCCCAAAACTGATAAGTTTAACTTTAACAAAATTTAAAACATTTGCTCCTCAAAGACACCATTAAGGAAAAGAAAGTACAAATTGTAAAAAAAATACTTATACAACATATATCTCATGAAGGACTTTTATCTGCAATACATGAAGAACTCTTTCAACACATGAAGACAAACAGCACAATATAAAAATATATTTTTAAGTGATGCTTTACAAAAGAAGACTTTAAATGGTTAATAAGCACATAAAAAGTACTCAACTTCAGGGAAATGCAAATTAGGACCAAAATGAAATACCTATGGATATAGCCATTAGGATGGCTAAAATTTTTTAAAATAAAAATACTATATATTTGCTAGATATAGAGTGTATAAAGTGTTTATTCACTGCTGGTGCAACTGGAAAACCATTTGGCTTATGAAGTTTCTTATAAAGTTAAATATACATCTATAATATTACTCAGCTATTCCACAGGTAGACATTTAACCAAGAGAATAAAAATATATGTGCACATAGGGATTTGTACACAAATGTTCATCAATTTTTGTTTGTAATAGTTCCAAACTGGAAACTAGGACTAATCTAAATATCAAGCCAAAGGTGATTATATTAAAAATGCAGTATATCCATATGATAGACTACTCAGTAATTAAAAAGGACAAATTTCCCATACAGGTAGCAATATGTATTAATTATAAAATGATTATGCTGAATTAAAGAACCAGACACAAAAGAATGTGATTTTATTCATATTCTTTTTGAATATAAAAGCATGCATATTCAGTATAAAAATACAAAAATTTATATTCAATATAAAAATATAAAAGTTTGCATATAAGACATTATAAACTATTCTATCATGAGAGAAATAAAGTTAGTGATTGACTAGGGCCAGGCATTGAAGCAATTCATAAATGGGATAAAAGAAATATATGGTGTAATGAAAATGTTCTATATGTTGCTTGTGATAGTGATTGCATGAGTAGATAAATCCATTAATTTTCATTGGAATGTGCACTTAAAATGGGTACATTTTATTGTACATAACGTGCACTTCAACATGTTAAGTAAGCAAATCTTACATAAGAATATGAGGCAGTTCTCTGCAATGATCTGAAAGCCAGAGGAAATCAGATAAATTTTCTGAGCCTTGGGTTTTTTCTTATAATATAGATTAAATTAGACATATTTCATTGAAATAAATGATATAGCATAAGTAAACATTTATACTTAATAGCTAATCAGTCCTTGTTAATTTCTTTCCCCTTAGGTTCTTTTAAATAATTATATCTCTTGCCTTTAATAAGTATCCCCTCAAATACTGTTCAGGAAAAAAATACTTAGAACTTGGACCTACTTGACCTTTTTAGTCACTAGGCCTTAAGCAGTGCTCTGCTTTGTGTTTAAGGTTAACAAATTTTCAGAAATACTTTTTGGGTTTTGGGGTTTTTTTTCACTTTTTTCTTTTTTTAAATTGAAGCACAATTGATTTACAATGTTGTGTTAATTACTGCTGTACAGCAAAGTGACTCAGTTTTATATATATATATATATATATATATATACACATTCTTTTTTATGTTCTTTTCCATTATGGTTTATCACTGGATATTGAATACTGCTGCTTGTGCTATACAGTAGAAACTTGTTTATCTATTCTATCAATATATATACCAGTTTGCATCTGCTAATCTCAAACTCCCAATCTACCCCTCTCCCATCTCCCTCCCCCTTGACAACCACCAGCCTATTCTCTATATCTGTGATTCTGTTTCTGTTTTGTAGATAGGTTCATTTGTGTCATATTTTAGATTCCACATATAAGTGATATCATATGGTGTTTTTCCTTCTCTTTCTGATTTACTTCACTTCGTATGATAATCTCTGTTACATCCATACTTTGATCTTTATATTCTCATTTATGTCTCTTCTCTCATCATGGGGGTGTCTTTTGTCCTTCCTTGTGTTTATCAATATGCCTGCCACTTGACAGTCACTACTTTCTCATATTGGGTCTAATCTATTTTTTACAGGTAATCCATGCACATAATTTAGTTGAGCTCATTATAAGTGATGCTAATATAAAGACATGAAACTCTGAGTGAGGCTTTCCTGTTACCCAAGAGCACAAGTTCCAGGGATATCTGGTTTACTTTCTTGAAAGACTGTTTTTCTTTTTCCTACTTTCTGGGTAATTGGTTGTTGAGAAGTACCCTGTGATAAACTGTGGATAAACCACCATGGATTGATTCTACTTTTCTTAGTAGAAATTATTGTTACATTCAAGAAAATTAGGAATTTACTTTTACTTTGTGGAAAACATTTAAAAAATCCTTCAATCAATTTCTTAAGTAGTTTTAATGGTTCTCATTCAAAAGCTCTAATACTTTCATCTCATTTTTTTAGTATTTTTCAAACATTTTCATCCCCCATTTTATTTATAGAATTCAAACCGTTCTTTTACATCTGGAATGTGTGTTTATGTTTGCTGATGGGGTGACAGATATGTTTTGGAATATAATTCCTAAATATTTTGTTTTGATGGGGTTATGTAACGAAATGTTATTAAATGCTAGACATTTAGGGGAATTATTAGTATGTTTCTTTTTAAATCAGTAAATATTTATCAAGCACTGACATGACAGTATGTACTTTTACAGGTAGCAAAAGGGAAAATAAGGCTTTTTACCAAATTTTTTTTCTCAAATCCTCAGGGCAACAACCGTAGGGTATAAGTCTTTTTGTCTACTCAGAATCACCCTTCTATTAGAGAGCTACCCCTTCCTCAACATTTCCCAACTCTAAAGTTGCCATCAGTCACAATGCACTGTCTGTAGTAGTCCTGTTCCTTATTTCAGGATTTGGTAAGTGACATTGTTGGCCACTACTTAGCTCTGGAAATTTTGGCTTCATAAATCTCTTCTTTCAGGAGTGCTTCCCCTTGTCCTTTGAATATCAGCTGATATGCCACAGCTTCTTTGCAGATATCTTGATTTCCTTAGTTGGAGGAAATTTCCTCTTTTAAAATGATAAAAATTTGAATAGGTCACTTTTTACTTCTTATCCAATGTTTAATTTACCTACATTTTATCTTCTGTTCAAAACCATAATCACCTTAAAATTAGGGTGTTTTTTTGTTGTTGCAGCATCTGCAAATCTCTCCACAGAACATAGCACAGTTTTATATAGAAGATCTCATTTGCCTTGAAAAACTTTCCCTAATTTCCTGAAAACCAAGTGAAGTGATTTTCTTTTGTGCTTTTACAATACTTTGCATTTATTCAAGTCATAGCCCTTCTTATAAGGTTCAAAGTTTTTCTGTAGGCCTGTCTCCCTTATTTCTTTATAATTTAATTGAAAACTTGAAAGTGTTAATTACTATTTCATACCCGCAGCCTAACCCAGTACCTAGGAACATAACAGACACTTAGTATTTACTGAATTAATGAAAAAATGCAATGCAGTGTAATCCTATGTAAGGACTACAAGATATTCTTTACAACCTTATAATTTTAAAAATTTACTCCAATACTCATCTTTTTGGTAAAGTTTTAGATCATAACCACAGGTGGATCTTTAAGTGGAAAATTATTTGAAAGACAAATTAGAAAATTATAAAAAATGGAATATATATTATGTGCCATCTTGTTGAGCCTCCTTGCTTAGCCATTGAGAGCACTGAAGCCCTGCAGTCTGGTGAAATACTCCATGTCACACAGTTCATTAAGGACAGGTCTTCTCATTTATTTTTCCATTTCTTCCTTTATCATACTGTACAGCTTTTTGTTTTGTATTGGATTATCCAATTTGGCAAAAATACTGGGCAGGGATTTCAGGTTTTTGTTTCTTAGTGGAGGGAATGCTGCTATGGACTCTCTTCTGTTACCAGGGATAGAGGGATAGAGTTAACCCAGACCAAAATGCCTTTGACATAATCTTGCAAGGAACACCAAGATGGCTACTACATATATATACATATATATATATACCTATATATATATGTATATATAGGTATATATATATATATGTATATATACATATATATATCAAAAAATATATATATGAGAACCATTAAGATAGAATCTCAAAATAATCATATTATTTTAGTTTGTGTAGCCGCTAGTTCTGATTATGTTTTCTTCTGATTTTACTGTTTTTATCAACAGCAAGTAACATTTTTGCCCCCAACTCCCATCCCACTGATTTTCCATAATCATTATAAGAACTTTGATAATTGAATTCTTGTGATTATTTTCTATAGATGTCCAGAAAACATTTCCAAATTTTACTGGTATGAATTATGATCTGCTCCTATTAAAGCACAAGGAGTTTGTTCTTATTAAATTCTTGTCTCTTCCCCAAAAGACTTGTCTTTTTTCTTCTTATTTCCATTTTGTACTTATTCCTAACTGAAAATTCTTATGTGTGTCTCAACTTCCATGTTGCTTTTCTTTCAATGTTAAAAAAAATCTTAGCTCTATTTAGCCAGTTCATTTAATCTTTATTATTCGGGGATTTTAAATCCAATGTGATTTAAAGTCAGAAGTTTCTATACTATTGATGTTTGCTGGGATTGCTTCATTAGGACTAGAGATAATTTTAACTTCACGTTTTGTAAATAGTTTGCCAACGATTTTATTTTATTCATTCGGTCAATATGTATTCAGCACCTATTATGTTCCAGCCATTGTGCTAATAATGCTAATTCTTTGGTGCTTATATCCTCATGAAAACAATATATATATGACGTAATTATAAGGCAGATAAGCACTAAAATAATATACAAATGCTTTCAAAGCACATAAAAGAAGGAACAGAAGGATTACTTGGTCAGGTAATACTTAACCAGACATCAATACATTGATGTGGTCAATCAAATAATTTGAAAACTTGATGAACAATTGGAGCTGTACTTAGCAAATACATAAATTTTATAAACTGAGTCAAATATTAAAAATAATTATTTAACTTCTTAAACATTACAAAAAACAAAAGCCACTGGAGTTTAGAAAAACAGCAGCAGAAAAGGACAAGAAAGTCAAGTTTTTTGGCAGAGGGCATTCCCCAACTCATACACAAATATTCATAGCAGTTTTTTTCATTCTAGCCAAAACTTAGAAGCAAACCAAATGTCCGTTACCAGGTAATGCATGAAAAAGGTTATGTTATTCCCATACAAGGGAATAAAAACAACAAAAACAAATGAACTATTGGTACATGAAGGAGCACAGATGAATTTCAAAAATAGCATGCTGGTCCAAAGAACAGGAACAAAAGAAAATATGCTGAATTATTCAATATATATGACACCTTAGAACAGGCAAAACTGATGTATAGATGTATTCAAGAAATGCAAGTTTGGTTTATCATACGAAAATCAGTCAATGTAATATACATATCACCTTAATAGAATAAAGAACAAAAGCTATGTGACACATCACAATAGACACAGAGAAGCATTTGGCAAAGTCCATCACCCCATCATGATAAAACAAAACACAGCACAAAACAAACAAACAAACAAATGAACAAACCAATTTATCAACAGTTTAGGGATAAAGGTAACTGCCTTAACCTGACTAAGGGCACCTATAAAAAACTCACAGTTAACAACAAGAGAAAGACTGAATGCCCTCCCCCTAAGATTAAGACTATGAAAAGGTTGCCTGGTCTTGCTACCTTTGATAAACATTGTACTACAGTTTCTAATCAGGGAAAAAAGAAAGAAAGAAAATGCATACAAATGGTGGTGGAAGAAGGAAAACTATCTCTTTTTGCAGATACATGATCATGCATATAGGAAATCCTAAGGAATTCACATTAAAAACTATTATAGCTAATAAATGAGTTCAGGAAGTTTGCATGGTAAAGTATTACTGTATAAATATCAATTAAAATTCCATACATTAGCAATGAATAATCTGAAAATGAAATGAAGAAATCAATTCCATTTGCAATAGCATCCTAAAAATAAAATACTTAGAAATAAATTTTACAAAGCACACTTGTATACTAAAAATTATAAAACACTGTTGAAAGAAATTAAAGAAAATCTAAATAAATAGAAAGATATTCCATGTTCATGTATCAGAAGACTTAATATTTTTAAGATGACAATATTCTCCAAATTGATTTACAGATTTAATGTGATCTGTATCAAAATCTCAGCTGGTATTTTTTGCAGAAAATGACAAACTGATCATAAAATTCATATAGCAATGAAAGGGACCCATTACAGTCAAGACAATTTTGGAAGAGAACAGAAGTGGGGGCCTCATACTTTCTGAATTTAAATCAAGATAATGTGGTACTGCCATAAGGATAGACATATAGATAAATTCACTAGAAGCGATAGTCTGGAAATAAATTTATGGGCAGTTGATTTTTAACAAGGTTGCCAAGAAAAATTAATGGGGAAAGAATATTCTTTTCAAGAAATAGTGTGAGGACATCTGGCTACCTACACACAAAAGAATGAAGTTGGTCCTCTTGCTTATACCATACACAAAATTTAATTCAAATGAACCATAGACCTAAATCTAAGAGTTAAGGTTATAAAAACTCTTTGAAAATAGGAGTAAATCTCCATGACCTTGAGTTAGACAATGGTTTTGTAGACATGACATCAAAAGCACAAGTGGTAAACATGTACACGTGTATACATACATACGTAAACATACATATATACATAAATTGAACTATATTAAATTAAGAACAAATGATCCTATCAAGAAAGCAAAAAGACAGCCCACTTAAAATATCTGATAAGGGACTGATGTCCAGAATATATAAAGAAATTGTACAACTCAATAATAAAAAGACAACTAACTCAATTAAAAATGGATTTGAATAGATATTTTTCCAAAGAAAATGTACAAATGACCAAGAATCATATGCATGGATACTCAACATTATTATACATTAAAGAAATGCAAAAGAGATTTCACATTCAGTTGGATGACTATAATAAAAAAGACAGATAGCAATGTGTTGGCAAGGATGTGGAAAATTGGGACCTTCATACCTTGTTGGTGGGAATGAAGTGGTGTAGTCACTTTGGAAATAGTTATAGCAGTTACTCAAAATATTAAACAGAGTTATTGTATTATCCAGGTACCACTATAGGTATCTATCATTAATTTCGGGAAATTCACAGTCATTAATGCTTCAAATTATTTCTTCTATTCTTTTCTCCCTTTTTTCTCCTTCTAGCATTCCCATTACATGTATGTTACACAATTATAATTGTCCCACAGGGCTCAGATATTCTGTTCTTTTTCACTTTATTTTTCTCTTTGCATTTCAGTTTGGAAATCTCTATTAACACTTCTTCAAGCTCATTGATTTTCTCTTTGACCATGTCCAGTGTATTAATGAGCTCATCAAAAACATTCCTCATTTTTGTTACAGTGTTTTTGATCTATAGCATTTCCTTTTCATTCCTTCTTCCTTTCTATTTCTCCACTTATACTGCCCATCTGTTCTTGCATGTGTCTACTTTCTCCATTTAGCACCCTTAGCATTTAATCATAGTGGTTTTAAATTCTCAGTCTGATAATGCTAATATCGCTGCCTTATCTGAGTCCGGTTCTGAGGCTTGCTCTGTCTCTGCAAAAATTTTTTTTGTCTGTTAGTATGTTTTGTAATTTTTGGTTGAAAGCCAGACATGATGAACTGGGTAAAAGTAACTGAATTAATAACCTTTAGTATGAGGTTTTATGTTTATCTGCCTACGGATTAGACTATGTTTACTGTTTGCTGTAGCTGGAGATGTCAGAGGTTAAAATTTTCACAGGTGTCCTTGTTATTGTCTCCCTATTATCTTTGAGTTTCCCTAGAGACTTCTCAAATAAAACTCGGGACTTGCGGTTCTTTTAGCTGTATTTCTTGTTATTATGCAGGAACCATATCGATGCTGTGATAAGGCGTAGGGGGAAGATAAGCCTTCCATAGCCTATGGTTTGGTCTCAGTCTTTTAGTAAGCCTGTGCCCCCAGGCTGTGACTTTCACAAGTGCTTTTCAGTCCCCCTCACCTTTAATTGGGACAGGAAGGCTATACAGGACTAGAGTTGGATATTTGCCAGCTTCATGTCGAAGGGCAGAGTAGGCTCCAGTTGGGTATGTCCCTTCCCGAAGTCGCTTAGGCTCTGGTAAAATCCCAGTTGGTTAGGCTCTGGTAAAACAGTTTCTTTTGAGGGATGGTCTTGTTAAGAACCGAATTCTCCAGGAGTATTTCAAAAAGGCAACTTTCCCCCTCCCCCTGCTAGAAGTGTGAGGAAGGGTTTTCCTTCATTGTGAGAACTTCTCAAGACTTCTGGAGGTAAAATTTACCCAAGTGGGGGAATCCCTTTAAGACTAGGACCTCCTGAAGTTTTTAACTTCTAACTTGTCCACACTGAGCCTCTAGCAATTTAACAATTACAGTTTAGGTTTACCCACCCTGGTACCAGTTCCCAGAGATTTCAGCTCATGGGTTTCTGCTCCAGTGAACTGTGATTCTCTATATCTACCTGCCTGTCCCTCCAATTTTGGAGTTAGTTGTTTGCCCTGAGACCTCAGTTCTCCAATGGATGCAAAAAGAGTTGTTAATTTTTTGTTTGTTCAGCATTTTTCTTGTTGTGTGGAGAGAAGTGACAACTTCCAAACTCCTTACATGATGGACAGGAAACTGTAAGTCCCAGGTAGTATTATACCCTAAGAGAAACACAACATATATGAATGTTCATAGCAGAATTATTCATAATGGTCAAAAAGTGGAAACATGTCAAATGTCCAACAAATAATGAATGGATAAATAAAGTGTGATACATCTATACAGTAAAATAATTCACAGTAAAAAGGAATGGAGAACTGATGCATACCACAACATGGGTGAATTTTCATTTATGGTAAGTGAAATAAGCTTATCCCAAAAGACCATATATTGTATGATTCCATTTAGGTGAAATGTGCAGAGTAAGTAAAAAGTAAACTAGTGTTTATTGAGGCCTGGGGGTGGGCAGGCTGGGGAAAGAGGAAAGATAGGGAC
>NW_006790519.1:247103-296321 GCF_000442215.2 Lipotes vexillifer | reverse complement strand
CCAGCGGCCATGGCTCACAGGCCCAGCCGCTCTGCGGCATGTGGGATCTTCCCGGACCTGGGCACAAACCCGCGTCCCCTGCATTGGCAGGCGGACTCTCAACCACTGCGCCACCAGGGAAGCCCTGGGATTTCTTTTTGAAGTGATAAAAATGTCCTAAAAATAGAGTGTTATAGTTGTGGCACAACTCTGTGAATATACTAAAGACGTTGAATTGCATGCTTTAAACAGCTGAATTTATGGTTATGTATTATATTCAATAAATATGCAAAATTTTTAAAAGTGAAAAAGTAAAACCACCTTAATGACTTCCTGGAACCAGGAGCAAAGGAGGATTGATTGCAAAAAGACATGAGGAAACTTATGAAGATGCTACTAATATCCTGCAACTATTATGCTGGAAATATCTTAACTGCGGTGATGGTCCCATGGGTGTATATATTTACCACAGCTCATTGAACTGTACTATTAAGTGAGTGGATGCAGTTTATTGAACATAAATTATATCCTAATAAATTTAATTTTTGAAAACATTTTGAGTAGCAGAAAAAATTGAATATGTTGACAGAAACACAGATTTATACCATGGCATATTTATTTAGTGATCTTGGGCAGATAACTTACCCACTTTGTACTTGTTTTCTCCTCTGTAAAATAGGGATACTAATATATACCTCACAGAATTGTTCTGATGATTAAATAAAATAAAAATTTTAAAGTGCCTCATTTATTTTATGTCAAATAGGAGGGACTTACAAATTGTATTTTTTTCCCTAAGAATGTCAGTTTGTATTTCAGGACAATTTATTTTTAACCAGCATTCAAGTAATTGCAAAAATTAAGAGCTTTAATCAGGTTCTTTGTATGATGATGGATGTTAACGCATCTTATTGTGGTGATCATTTCCCAATATATACAAATATTGAATCATATGTTGTACACATGAAACTAATATAATGTTATATGTCGACTATATCTCAATAAAAAAAGCCTAGAAGTTCTAACTTAAAACGAACTGCTTTAATGACTGAAAACACATGGAATTTCCCTGCCTGACATCATAAACTTTGTATTCTTCAGAAAATATGTAATTGAGTTATGGAAGCCTTAAACATATGACTTGACAGTGATATTCTTACCAAGAAGTTTTTCAATTTCCCATATGCAATAACTAATGAATTTCTTAATAAAAATGATCATAATTGAAACCACAGCGAAGTTTGAATAGCACTAATACAAATCATTATATTGAGGGTTTTTATAACGTCTCCAGATTCTTGGATAAGGAAAGTAATGAGGAATTCCGTCTGGTATTTTTATAAATAATTAACATGTGGTACCACCTATGCCTTACATATCACCAAAATATCAGCCTATACTTTATGATCAGTCATTTGTATACACTGCAGGGACTGCTGCAAGGATCTAGGGTCTCTTGAACCAACCCTCTGAAAATTATAGTTTTTGTGATCCAAATGACCTGTGAATAATCAATATCACCCAAGGGAAGGTAATATTACCTGTCACTATGATTCTTAGACCTTACTCTAATGAAGCAGTGTTTAACATTTTTGACTTAGAAACTGAGACAAGGAAGCCATGGACTTTCTCTCTAAGTAAAATGTACTTAGACACACTTGAAATTTTTGCTCAGAATTTCAGGAGGTTTATGGACTTGATGAAGCTAATCCATGACCCATCACGTAAAAAAATCCTGTTATAAAGAAATTTGAGCATCATTTTCTCTAAAGATAGCCTTTAGGTTGGACAAAATATCTGTTCTGCAGTCTTAAATCTATGGCACATAAATACGTAATAATCCAGAACCTAAATAGGGATTTATAATGTCTGAAAAATCTACATTTCTTTTGCAGGCTATTTTATTTATTCAGCTGACTGCATTGCAAAAATTGTTTTGCTTATGTTTGAAAAATTATAAACAGATCCCTTAATTTCTGTGGCATGTCATTGGAAAATCTCACTGGCTAGAGAGCTTTTCATTGTTTCGAATTTTTGTTTTGTGTTTGGTTTTCAATGAGATTTGAAGTCAAGTTTTCCAGGGGACCCAGTGAGTTAAGACAAAGCTCTTTTGGAATTCCTTTCATCAGTGTGGTAATATAATAACAGAGTTTTACAAATATTCCTCTGAAGATTTCAGTAAATTCATTTATTCAATATATTTTCAATGTCAAGTATGTTCTGGGCACTTTGCTAGATGCTGGTCATGCAGTGGTGCACAAGTCAGGACAGAGCCCTACCCTAATGGTACTTGAGACCTAGTGTATAGCACAGGGAAATATACTCAATATTTTGTAATAACCTATAAGAGAAAGGAATCTGGTGGCACTTGCATATCTGTGGTGCTTATATACAGACCAGAACCGCAAGTGTGATTAGTGGGAAGGAATCATAGAATGACTTAGAAACACATGGTAGGTTAGGAAAAGATTCAGTTGTCAAGGGGTGTTTAACTTGAGATTAAAATGAACATATTGGTTTAATCAAGAAGAAATAATGCAAAATATGATGAGATCCTACAAAATATCAAGTAAAACATTTCTTTTTAAAAGTGCTCTGTTGAGCTCAGTGTCAAGCTCAGCAGTAAAAACACCTACTAATGATATTTATAATCTCCAAACGAAGGAGACTGGTGGTCTTAGTGAGAAGATGTTCCTTTAATATGTTTATGAGTTCATTAAACTGTGATGATCTTAAGAGAAGTAGGGTCTGTCTGGAAACAAGTCTGAGGTATGTGTGGACCCCATGGAAAATCTGGAGAGTGGGCCTTCTCTTTGGAAAACTTTACGTTGTCCAAATAAATGTAAGCCTCAGAGAATATGAATCCTGGAGAATACTTTAAGTGGTTCTAAATCCTTAAATTGTGCTCCAAAGAAGCAGTTTTAGGAAGGCTCTACTCCAGCTTCAACGTTGATCAAATTCAGTATTATTTGAGAGAGGACTGTCTTCTGATACACAGGTATTTGTAAACAGGAGCCTGCCCATGATGTTTGCAATTAGACAGCCTGAAAAGGACTAGCCTTAAACAATAACCCTTACTTAGGAAGTTTATACCAGAAAAACCTTCCCCAAACTCTGCACTAAAAGGCGATGTGGACTCCAAAAGAGCCTTGGTATCATCACTGCATACTAACATAACACAAATAGTTATTTCTAGAAAAAGAATGATGCTACGTCAAATAATCCAAAAATGTTTACCTGGGACCAGTGAAGCAGCAGCAGAAGGACTGTATTAAAATTAGATGAGGGCTTCCCTGGTGGCGCAGTGCTTGAGAGTCCGCCTGCCGATGCAGGAGACGCGGGTTCGTGCCCCGTTTCGGGAAGATCCCACATGCCGCGGAGCGGCTGGGCCCGTGAGCCATGGCCGCTGAGCCTGTGCGTCCGGAGCCTGTGCTCCGCAAATGGGAGAGGCCACAACAGTGAGAGGCCCGCATAACGCAAGAAAAAAAAAAAAAAAAATTAGATGAGACTTTATCTACCCTGAGATACTGAAGGGAGTGGACTACAAACCCAAAGAGAGGCAATCACTTATTGATTTCTTTTAGGAGTGAACAAAGTTTAAATCCTGGAGTAGAATTTTTGCAAGTTAAGCACTTCCTGGATCCAAGTCAGTATTCCTCAAATAATATGCCTACACAGCATGTAAACTAGATGCATCTTACTGCTAAGATGGAAAAATGATCCTTTTTCAGAAAAATGTATCAAACATTTCAGGCTTATGGAATGTTCTTATTTTTTCATTTTCTCTGAATTTTTCTTAAACTGTTGGCGTCTGCTATTATATATCAACACTATACTCAAGTATAAAACAACATCTGATTCAGTACAAAACTACATGGTTTGGTAGCAGTTAAACATACAATCTTTCATGTTCTTTTGTAGGAAGAACTATGATTTGGGGGCACTCTCCCATCTGCACAATTTTGAGAAGCATTGAGCTGTAGTAGTCTCTGTCTATCACACTCAGGCAAAATGCGATCCCAGGTATATGGAAGAACATTCTGTAGTCTTCACATTTTTGTCTAGGGTGAGTTTGCCTACGTTCAGCCTAGGCAAATAGAAGCTACATCCCGGGATATTTATCTCTCAACAGCAAACATAGGTTTCTTTGCTCTGCATGATTTATGAGGCATGTTCCTTGTCTTCTTACCTAAGTATCTAAAATGGTCATTCTATGTAGAATCGTAATGAGGAGGGCGCCTCCTAGGATAAACCTGAGGGTGTGATCACTTTGGCAAGCCTGGCCATCTCTATCCCAGCTAGAGTCCCAATAGGTGCATTGCAGGTGGCTCTTCATGCCTTCTGATTAAACCAAGGGTCCACAAGTTTCCTAGGAAGAAAGCAGAAAGCTGTCATTCTATTTACCGCTCTGTAGATTCTAATTATCTCCATTACAGGAGGTTGTGGCATTTCTACTACCAATCACCCCCAGGTCTTCTCTTTGATTTATGAGGCCTGCAGAGTCTACCATAATGGAGGTAGAGAATTGTGAGTCAGCGTTGTTCATCTTTATACAGAGTAACATCAGAGAAGGGCTGTTGGTTAAAATCAGGAGACACTGACGGATCCGTGGATTAGTTCTCCCTCAGTCCCTGAACAAAAGTGTGCCCTTGGACAGGTTACTGAATGTTGCTTAGTCTAAAATGGTTCACTTTCTGTCCCAGCGGATCCTTTCTCCATGCTTTCAAGGCTGACTCTGACTGATACATTATTTCTTCAGATATGTTGTAAACTTTAGTTTACGTTCAGTAACAAACACAGTTACAGAGGTCACGATGGTTCTCCAGGGTGTTTTTGCACACTTCTATCCTGAATTGTTATGTATTTGCTTTACAGTTGCTACTCATTTCCCTAGTGTGTGAATTCCCCATCCCCTACCCCACTTTTCTCTCCATCTAATGCAAGTTGGGTCTCCTGGATAGGCAGAGCCAGCTCTAGGCAGAAGGATTTTGTCTCGCTCTGTCATTCCAGACAATTGGTGTTTCTACAAGAACGATTACAAATGGCATTTGGGGCTGGGCAAGGCAGGCAGCCCACACTGACCCCTGACATTATATTACACTGACCTTTTGTTCCTTTGTAGTCAATTTTTATTGGAGATTGAGACTATTTTCAATTAATTGTGCTAGTTAATATCTAAGAGACACTATCTGTTATATTAGTAATCAAGATACATTGTTTCTTTTATACTTGCATTATCTTTTGGCCATGTAATTCTGTTGGAAGGAAGAAAGTAATTAGGTTTGCTCAGAATGATTTATTCTTTATAAATATATTCTGCTTATTGTTTCTGATTCTATTATTTCTTTTACTGAGGAGCAGAATCATGTCATTCATCATTTAAAAAAAATAAAAGCAGTATAAGAGACATATTTTCATAAAGTCCTCAGTGACATCATGATCTGAATTTGGATCTGAATTATGCTTCTTGAATAATATGAAAACACTAAATTTTTCCTCTATGCTGGATCTTTCTGTCTGGAAGTTTGGATAGTATGGTGGAAACCCTATGCAGTCATACAACCCTGGGTTTTAATAACAACGTTACTTTGTTGCTTTCTGAATTCTGCAAGTGGCTTAACATTTCATAGCCACAGTTTTTCTGTCTATAAAATAGGGGTAATAATAGCTACCTTACAGAATGTTGTGAGTATTGTATAATACAGCATCTATAACAGGCCTGGCATGGTGCCTGGTAGATTGTTGATATTAGTTTCCTGTCCTCACTCCCTGACTTCACCCTCATAAATCTTTCCAAAAAAATGTCCCTACTTCTACAGTCTCCGGTCAAGTCTGAGAGAATGGGAATCTTATGACATGTCATTGGTCGTATGATTATGTCTGTTTCAGTAGTTGGAATCTGGTTCAGTCCTAGGTGTATAACAATCATAACAATCATTTTTAAAATATACATTACTACCTCTATTTTCTCAACATGAGTAATCTTAGGGAGGCTAAAGAAAAAAATGGTTCAGAGGTGCTGATGATTAAAGTTACCATCAGGTGTATTTGCAAGCTCTGGGCTGTCTGCCCCCAGGCCAGCCAGAGAGCAGCACTTTTCAGAGAGATAGCGCTCACTCATGGGACATATCACGTCTGTAGTACAGACATGCCAACTGTGTGACCTTGGGCAAGTCACTTTTGAGCCTCGGTTTATTCTTCTACATAATGAAGGTTTGGACTGGTGGCCTATAAAACTGCATGTTATTAAGATTCTTATATCTAACAGTATCTTCGGGGTTAGGGAAAAGTTAATTTGTATATCAATAATTATTGCATTGTACCATTTTAAAAGCATGCTTATGTGATCTCCCTGGCTTTATACATTCTAAATGAGTGGGTGCTTAGTATAAAAATAAGTCTCCCGGGCTTCCCTGGCGGCGCGGTGGTTGAGAGTCCGCCTGCCGTTGCAGGGGACACGGGTTCGTGCCCCGATCCGGGAAGATCCCACATGCCTCGAAGCAGCTGGGCCCGTGAGCCATGGCCACTGGGCCTGCGCGTCCGCAGCCTGTGCTCCGCGACGGGAGAGAAAAAAAAAAAAAAAAAAAAAAAAAAAGTCTCCCTCTATATAAACTATGAAGGCAGATACAAGGTTTGAATTGGTTTAAGTGAGACAGAATGCTTAACTATTTGGATTTTATTTTCAAGTTATTTAGATTCTTTGACCTTTGAATTAAGTGTGATCTTTCTAAGAAAGCATTTTTGTTTTTAAAGTCCCATCATTGCTATTCTTGAGAGAGAAATAATTCCCTCTAGAAGCTTACTTCTACTGAACTCAACTACGAGCTCTCTAATACTTACCATGTGCAAAACACTAACTTGAGCACTGCAGAAAGTGAGAGAAGAGTAAATGAAAGTAACGGCAATAAAGCAGACTATTACATAAGAGACATTCAAAGTGAGGCAGGCCCATCCGTTTAGATACTGATTTGCAGAGAGGGATAGATTTGAGGATGACTTTTAACACAAAGTCACCTATATACCTATACACACATCTTTAATCTCCTTGTCATACATATACAGGCATACCTCGAAGATATTGTAGGTTTGGTTCCAGACCACCGCAATAAAGTGAATATCTCAATAAAGTGAGTCACATGAATTTTTTGGTTTCCCAGTGCATGTAACTGTTATGTTTACGTTATGGTACAGTTTATCAAGTGTGCAATGGCATTGTGTCTGGAAAAACAATGTACATACCTTAACGTAAAAAAATGCTTTGTTACAAAAAGTGCTGACCATCAACTGAGCCTTCAAAATTCAGAATAATTTTGCTGGTGGAGGGTCTTGCCTCCATGTTGATGGCTGCTGACTGATCAAGGTGGTGGTTACTGAAGGTTGGGGTGGCCATGACAGTTTCTTAAAGTAAAGCAAAAATGAAGTTTGCCACATTGATTAACTTTTCCTCCCACAAACGATTTCTCTGTAGTGTGCAATGCAGTTTAACAGCATTTTACCCACATTAGAACTTCTTTCAAAATTGCAGTCAACCTCCTCAAAGCTTGACACATCTTTATCAACTAATTTTATGTAATATTCTAACTCCTTTGTTGTCATTTCAACAATCTTTGCAGCATCTTCACCAGGAATAGATTCCATCTCAAGAAAACACATTATATGCTCAACCATAAGAGACAACGCCTCATCTGTTCAACTTTTATCATGAGATTGCAGCAATTCAGTGACATCTTCAGGCTCCACTTCTAACTCTAGTTCTCCTGCTGTTCTCACCACATCTTCAGTTAGTTCTTCCACTGAAGTCTTGAATCCCTCAGTCATCCATGAGGGTTGGAATCAACTTCTTCCAAACTCCTGTTCATGTTGATATTTTGATATCTTCCCATAAATCACAAATGTTCTTAATGGCATCTAGAATGATGAGTCATTTCCAGAAGGTTTTCAAGTTACTTTGCTCAGATCCATCGGAGGAATCACTATGTATGGCAGCCATAGCCTTACGAAAACTAAGTCTTAAATAACAAGACTTGAAGGTCCAAATTACTCTTTGATCCATGGGCTGCAGAATGGATGTTGTGTTAGCAGCATGAAACAAACATTAATCTCACTGTCCATCTCCATCAGAGCTCTTGGGTGACGAGGTGCATTGTCAATGAGCAGTAATATTTTGAAAGGAATCTTTTTTTCTGAGCAGTAGGTCTCAACAGAGGCTTAAAATATGCAGTAAATCATGTTGTAAACAGATGTGCCATCACCCAAGCTTTGTTGTTTCATTTACAGAGCACAGCAGAGTAGATTTAGCATAATTCTTAAGGGTTCTAGGATTTTCAGCATAGTAAATGAATACTGGCTTCAACTTAAATCATCTAACAGGAGAGTCAGTATGTCCTTTGAAGCTTTAAAGCCAGGCATTGACTTTTCCTCTCTAGCTATGAAAGTCTTAGATGGAATTTGCTTCCAACAGACGGTTGTTTCATCTACATTGAAAATCTGTTGTTTAGTGTAGCCACCTTCATTAATTATTCTAACTACAATTTCTGGATAACTTGCTTCAGCTCCTACATTAGCACTTGCTGCTCCACCTTGCACTTCGATGTTATGGAGATGGATTCTTTCCTTAAACCTTATGAACTAATAACTTCTGCCTGCTTCAAATTTTTCTTCTGTAGCTTCCTCACGTTTCTCAGCCTTCGCAGAATTTAAGAGTTAGGGCCTTGCTCTGGATTAGGCTTTGGCTTCAGGGAAAGTTGTGGCTGGTTTGATCTTCTATTCAGACCACTAAACCTTTCTGCATATCAGCAGTAAGGCTATTTTGTTTTCTCACCATTTGAGTGTTCACTAGAGTAGTATTTTAAATTTCCTTCAAGAACATTTTCTTTGCAATCGCAACTTGACTAGTTGGTGCAAGAGGCCTAGTTTTAGGCCTGTCTTGGCTTTTGACCTGCCTTCTTCCCTAAGCTTAATTATTTATAGGTTTTGGTTTAAATGAGTGATGTGCAACTCTTCTTTTCACTTGAACACTTAGAGGTCACCCTAGAGTGATTAGTTGGCCTAATTTAAATATTGTTGTGTCTCAGAACATAGAAAGGTCAAAGAAGAGGAGGAAAGATGCAGGAACGTCCTGTCAGTGGAGCAGTCAGAACACACACAATTTTTATTGATAAAATTTGCCATCTTACACCGGCTTCAGAGGTCAGATCCCAGGGAGAGGATTGGGGTTGGCTGTATGAACACAGCCTGAAGGAGGGTAGTGAGCCACAGCTAGCCAAGAGGGAGTCCAAGAGAAAGTGTGGACCTGACTAAGGGGCAAGAGACCATTGTTTCAGGGTACATGAGGAGAGGGGATTCAGAGCACAGCCTAAAAGAGCTCCAGAAAGGGGTGCGAGCTGTGGCTATCAGTGCGGACATCAGAGACAGGCATGAAACTCTAAGGCTAATGCTGCAGCCACCAAGAAGCCTATGTGCAAGGACATGTCACTATCCACACTTCCCCTCCTTGGAGGCTGTGCAGCCCGCAACTGCCAGGGTACCTTGATCCAGGGACAACTTCCCCGGGAGAACACATGCTCTTGCAACATCATGCTGCCCTCTGCCGCCACAGGCTCACCCCACATTCTGTACTCCTCCTTCCCCCTGGCCTGAGTTAGCCAGAGCCCCTTAATCAGCCGCTCGTTTAACCCCATCCTATCTGAGCGAAGAGCAGACACCCTCAGGGGGTCAACACGCTGAGGCGGGGCCAGATCCAAAGTTGAACCCCAGAAGCTGTGTGAACAAAGAGGAGAAAGGGAAATCTCTCCCAGCAGCCTCAGGAGCAGCAGACTAAATCTCCACAATGAACTTGATGTACCCTGAATCTCTGGAATACCTGAATAGACAACAGATCATCCCAAAATTGAGGTGGTGGACTTTGGGAGCAACTGTAGACTTCAAGTTTGCTTTCTGCATCTAATTTGTTTCTGGTTTCATGTTTATCTTAGTTTGGTATTTAGAGTTTATTATCATTGGTAGATTTGTTTATTGCTTTGGTTGCTCTCTTTATATATATATATATATATATATATATATATATATATATATATATTTCCTTCTCTTTTTGTGAGTATATATATATATATTTCCTTCTCTTTTTGTGAGTGTGTATGTGTATGCTTCTTTGTGTGATTTTGTCTGTATAGCTTTGCTTTTACCATTTGTCCTAGGGTTCTGTCTGTCCGGGTTTTTTTTTGATTTTTGTATAGTTTTTAGCACTTGTTACCATTGCTGGATTTTTTTGGTTTGGTTGCTCTCTTCTTTCTTTCTTTTCTCTTTTTTTATTACTTTTAAATTTTTTTATTTTTAATACTTTAAAATATTTTTATTTTAATAACTTTATTTTATCTTCTCTTTCCTTCCTTCCTCCTTTCTTTCTTTCTCTTTCTTTCTTTCTTTCTCTCTCTCTCTCTCTTTCTTTCTTTCTTTCTCCCTTTTCTTCTGAGCAATGTGTCTGAGACGGTCTTCATGCTCCGGCCAGGTGTCAGGCCTGTGTCTCTGAGGTGGGAGAGTCAAGTTCAGGACTTTGGTCCACCAGAAACCTCCCGGCTCCACATAATATAAAACGGCAAAAGCTCTCCCGGAGATCTCCATCTTAATACTAAGACCCAGCTCCACTCAACGACCAGCAGGATACAGTGCTGGACACCCTATATCAAAAAACTAGCAAGACAGAAACACAACCCCACCCATTAGCAGAGAGTCTGCCTAAAATCATAATAAGGTCACAAACACCACAAAATGCACCACCAGATGCGGTCCTGCCCACAAGAAAGACAAGATCCAGCCTCATCCACCAGAACACAGGCACTGGTTCCCTCCACCAGGAAGCCAGCACAACCCGCTAAACCAAACTTAGCCATTGGGGGCAGACACCAAAAACAACAGGAACTACGAACCTGCAGCATGCGAAAAGGAGACCCCCAAACAGAGTAAGTTAAGCAAAATGAGAAGACAGAGAAACACACAGCAGATGAAGGAGCAAGGTAAAAACCCACTAGACCTAACAAATGAAGAGGAAATAGGTAGTCTACCTGAAAAAGAATTCAGATTAATGATAGTAAAGATGATCCAAAATCTTGAAAATAGAATGGAGAAAAGACAAGAAACGTTTAACAAGGACCTAAAAGAACTAAAGAGCAAACAAACAATGATGAACAACACAATAAATGAAATTAAAAATTCTCTAGAAGGAATCAATAGCAGAATAACTGAGGCAGAAGAACGGATAAGTGACCTGGAAGATAAAATAGTGGGAATAACTAACGCAGAGCAGAATATAGAAAAAAGAATGCAAAGAATTGAGGACAGTCTCAGAGACCTCTGGGACAACATTAAATGCACCAACATTCGAATTATAGGTGTCCTAGAAGAAGAAGAGAAAAAGAAAGGGACTGAGAAAATAGTTAAAGAGATTATACTTGAAAACTTCCCTAATATGGGAAAGGAAATAGTCAAGGCCAGGAAGCACAGAGAGTCCCATACAGGATAAATCCAAGGAGAAACACTCCAAGACACATATTAATCAAACTATCAAAAATTAAATACAAAGACAAAATATTAAAAGCAGCAAGGGAAAAGCAACAAATAACATATAAGGGAATCCACATAAGGTTAACAGCTGACCTTTCAACAGAAATTCCCCAAGCCAGAAGGAAGTGACAGGACATATTTAAAGTGATGAAAGTGAAAAACTACAATCAAGATTACTCTACCCAGCAAGGATCTCATCCAGATTTGATGGAGAAATTAAAACCTTTACAGACAACAAAAGCTAAGAGAATTAAGCACCACCAAACCAGCCTTACAACAAATGCTAAAGGAACTGCTCTAGGCAGGGAATATTAGAGAAGGAAAAGACCTACAATAACAAAGGCAAAACAATTAAGAAAATGGTAATAGGAACATACATATCGATAATTACCTTAAATGTAAACAGATTAAATGCTCCAACCACAAGATACAGACTGGCTAAATCGATACAAAAACAAGACCAGTATATATGTTGTCTACAAGAGACACACTTCAGACCTAGGGACACATACAGACTGAAAGTGATGGGATGGAAGAAGATATTCCATGCAAATGGAAATCAAAGGAAAGCTGGAGTAGCAATTCTCATTTCAGACAAAATAGACCTTAAAATAAAAACTATTAGAAGAGACAAAGAAGGACATTACATAATGATCAAGGGATCTATCCAAGAAGAAGATATAACAATTGTAAATATTTATGCACCCAACATAGGAGCACCTCAATACATAAGGCAAATACTAACAGCCATAAAAGGGGAAATCAACAGTATCACAATCATAGTAGGAGACTTTAACACCCCACTTTCACCAATGGACAGATCATCCAAAATGAAAATAAATAATGAAACACAAGCTTTAACTGACACATTAAACAAGATTGACTTAACTGATATTTATAGGACATTCCATCCAAAAACAGCAGAATACTCTTTCTTCTCAAGTGCTCATGGAATATTCTCCAGGATAGATAGGATCACAAATCAAGCCTTGGTAAATTTAAGAAAATTGAAATGGTATCAAGTATCATTTCTGACCACAACGCTATGAGACTAAATATCAATTACAGGAAAAAATATGTAAAAAATACAAACACATGGAGGCTAAACAATACACTACTTAATAACCAAGAGATCACTGAAGAAACAAAAGAGGAAATCAAAAAATACCTAGAAACAAATGTCAATGAAAACACGGCAACCCAAAACCTATGGGATGCAGCAAAAGCAGTTCTAAGAGGGAAGTTTATAGCAATACAATCCTACCTTAAGAAACAAGAAACATCTCAAATAAACAACCTAACCTAACAACTAAAGCAATTAGAGAAAGAAGAACAAAAAAACCACAAAGTTAGCAGAAGGAAAGAAATAATAAAGATCAGGTCAGAAATAAATGAAAAAGAAATGAAGGAAAAAATAGCAAAGATCAATAAAACTAAAAGCTGGTTCTTTGGGAAGGTAAACAAAATTGATAAACCATTATCCAGACTCATCAAGAAAAAAGAAGACTCAAATCAATAGAATTAGAAATGAAAAAGGAGAAGTGACATCTGACACTACAGAAATACAAAGTATCATGAGACATTACTACAAGCAACCCTATGCCAATAAAATGGACAACCTGGAAGAAATGGACAAATTCTTAGAAAAACACAGCCTTCTGAGACTGAACCAAGAAGAAATAGAAAATATAAACAGACTAATCACAAGCACTGAAATTGAAACTGTGATTAAAAATCTTCCAACAAACAAAAGCCCAGGACCAGATGGCTTCACAGGTTAATTTTATCAAACATTTGCAGAAGAGGCAACACCTATCCTTCTCAAAGTTTTCCAAAATATAGCAAAGGGAGGAACACTCCCACACTCATTCTATGAGGCCACCATCACCATGATGCCAAAACCAGATAAACATGCCACACAAAAAAGAAAAGTACAGGCCAATATCACTGATGAACACAGATGCAAAAATCCTCAACAAAATACTAGCAAACGCAATCCAACAGCACATTAAAAGGATCATACAACATTGTCAAGGGGGGTTTATCCCAGGAATGCAAGGATTCTTCAATATATACAAATCAATCAACGTGATACACCATATTAACAAATTGAAGGAGAAAAACCATATGATCATCTCAATAGATGCAGAAAAAGCTTTCGACAAAATTCAGCACCCATTTATGGTAAAAACCCTCCAGAAAGGAGGCATAGAGGGAACTTTCCTCAACATAATAAAGCCCATATATGACAAACCCACAGCCAACATCGGTCTCAATGGTGAAAAACTGAAAACATTTCCTCTAAGATCAGTAACAAGCCAAGGTTGTTCACTCTCACCACTATTATTCAACATAGTTTTGGGAGTTTTAGCCACAGCAATCAGAGAAGAAAAAGAAATAAAAGGAATTCAGGGGCTTCCCTGGTGGCACAGTGGTTGAGAGTCTGCCTGCCGATGCAGGGGACATGGGTTTGTGCCCTGGTCCAGGAAGATCCCACAAGCCACGGAGCAGCTGGGCCCATGAGCCATGGCCACTGGGCCTGCGCATCCGGAGCCTGTGCTCCACAACAGGAGAGGCCCACGTACCGCAAAAAAAAAAAAAAACAAAAAAAGGAATCCAAATCAGAAAGGAAGAAGTAAAGCTGTCACTGTTTGCAGATGACATGATACGCTACATAGAGAATCCTAAAGATGCTACCAGAAACCTACTAGAGCTAATCAATGAATTTGGTAAAGTAGCAGGATACAAAATTAATGCACAGAAATCTCTGGCATTCCTATACACTAATGATGAAAAATCTGAAAGAGAAATTAAAGAAACACTCCCATTTACCACTGCAACAAAAAGAATAAAATACCTAGGAATAAACCTACCTAAGGAGACAAAAGATCTGTATGCAGAAAACTGTAAGACATTGACGAAAGAAATTAAAGATGATACAAACAGATGGAGAGAGATACCACGTTTTTGGATTGGAAGAATCAATATTGTGAAAATGACTGTACTACCCAAAGCAATCTACAGATACAATGAAATTCCTATCAAACTACCAATGGCATTTTTCACAGAACTAGAACAAAAAATTTCACAATTTGTATGGAAACACAAAAGACACCAAATAGCCAAAGCAATCATGAGGAAGAAAAACAGAGCTGGAGCAATTGGCTCCTGGACTTCAGACTATACTACAAAGCTAGAGTAATCAACATAGTATGGCACTGGCACAAAAACAGAAATATAGATCAATGGAACAGGATAGAAAGCCCAGAGATAAACCCATGCACATAAGGTCACCTTTTTTTGGTTAAAGAATGCAAGAATATACAATGGAGAAAAGACTGCCTCTTCAATAAGTGGTGCTGGGAAAACTGGACGGCTACATGTAAAGGAATGAAATTAGAACACTCCCTAACACCATACACAAAAATAAACTCAAAATGGATTAAAGACCTACATGTAACACCAGACACTATAAAACTCTTAGAGGAAAATATAGGCAGAACACTCTATGACATAAGTCACAGCAAGATCCTTTTTGACCCACTTCCTAGAGAAATGGAAATAAAAGCAAAAATAAACAAATGGGACCTAATGAAATTTATAAGCTCTTGCCAAGCAAAGGAAACCATAAACAAAAGGACAACCCTCAGAATGTGAGAAAATATTTTCAAATGAAGCAACTGGCAAAGGATTAATCTCCAAAATTTACAAGCAGCTCATGCAGCTCAATATCAAAACAACAAACAACCCAATCCAAAAATGGGCAGAAGACTTAAACAGACATTTCTCCAAAGAAGATATACAGATTGCCAACAAATGCATGAAATGATGCTCCACATCACTAATCATTAGAAAAATGCAAATCAAAACTACAATGAGATATCATCTCACACCGGTCAGAATGGCCATCATCAAAAAATCTTCAGACAATAAATGCTGGAGAGGGTGTGGAGAAAAGGGAACCCTCTTGCACTGTTGGTGGGAATGTAAATTGCTGCAGCCACTATGAAGAAGAGTATGGAGGTTCCTTAAAAAACTAAAAGTAGAACTAGCATATGACCCAGCAATCCCACTACTGGGCATATACGCTGAGAAACCCGTAATTCAAAAAGAGTCATGTACCACAATGTTCATTACAGCTCTGTTTACAATAACCAGGACATGGAAGCAACCTAAGTGTCCATTGATAGACAAATGGATAAATAAGATGTGACACATATATACAGTGGAATATTACTCAGCAATAAAAAGATACGAAATTGATTTATTTGTAGTGAGGTGGATGGACCTAGAGTCTGCCATATTGAGTGTAGTAAGTCAGAAAGCGAAAAAGTAATACCATAGGCTAACACATATATATGGAATCTAAAAAGAAAATAAAAGTGGTTCTTAAGAACCTATGGGCAGGACAGGAATAAAACGTAGATGTAGAGAATGGACTTGAGGATACGGGGATGGGGACGGGTAAGCTGGACGAAGTGAGAGAGTTGCATGGACATATATACACTATCAAATGTAAAATAAATAGATAGTGGGAAGCAGGCGCATAGCACAGGGAGATTAGCTCAGTGCTTTGTGACCACCTAGAGGGGTGGGATAGGAGAGTGGGAGGGAGACACAAGAGGGAGGAGATATGGGGACATATGTATATGTATAGCTGATTCACTCTGTTATAAAGCAGAAACTAATACACCATTATAAAGCAATTATACTCCAATAAAAATGTTAAAAAATTTTGCCATCTTATATGGGCATGCTTCATGTGCCTCAAAACAAATACAACAGTAACATCACAGATCACCATAACAAAAAAAAAGAATAATAATGAAAAAAGTTTGATGTGTAGTAGTATTTCATTGATGTTTTACATATGTTATAAACTCCACACTACATTTTTCATATTGTTGTTCCAAGTATCCATTTATATTTTAAGGAGTTTTAAATAATATGAAAAATTTTTTATACTTACCCAGAGAGTTCTCATTTCCAATGTTTATTATTCTTTGGTATAGACATATTTCCAACTGGTATCATTTTTCTTCTGCCTGAAGTCCTCCAGTAACATTTACTGTAGTGTGGGTCTGATAGTGATAAATTCGTTCAGCTTTTGTGTACCTGAGTAAGTATCTATTTCACCTTTATTCATGAAAGGTATATTTGCTAGGTATAGTCTTGCATGCCTGGGTATTTTATATTAGATGCTAGACATTTTATTTTACCTTATTTGATGTTGGACAGTTTTATATTCCTAAATATATTCTTGAGGATTTTTTCAAGGTCACAGTTAAATTACATGGAAATAGTGATCCTTTTGTAGATTGATTCTGTCTTGTTCTGTGGAGCAACATGGTATTTAATCTAAGGCTATTCCACAACTGATCCTTCTGTGTACTCTACTCAAAATCTTGTGTATTACATATTTTCCAGGCTGATTTTTGGGAAGAGGCACTATTCCTGGCTCTGTTTGACCAGTGGATATTGTTCCCTTTTATCTTTTTGTAGTCCTTTTCCCATTCTCATGTGGTTTCTTTACATGCATATACTGATGAGTACTCGAGGGTGGCCTCTGAAGATTTCTGTAATTCTCTATTTGTGCATCTTCTCTTCTATGTGAAACCCCTTGGTCTCCCAGACTCTCAGTTTCATCCTGTCAATTCAAGAAGTCTCTTGGGTTCCATCTGTATCCTCACTCCCCACACCTCAACCTAGAAACTTTCTGAAGGGAATGGCTGAGGCAATCATAAGATTGACCCTGCATTGTTTCCCACTTTTAGGGATCACTACCCTTCATCACCTCATGTCCAATATCTTGAAAGCATTGTCTCATATATTTTATCTGTTTTTTCAGTTGACTCATCAGGAAAGCTAATTCTATTCCTTGTTTCACCATTTTGGCTGGAAGCAAAAGTCCAATGAATTGTATTTTAATATTTTTATGCTAATTACAGATGGTGACCCTATTTGTAGAACTGATAATCAGTCAAGTTCTTGTTGCACTAGTAAGTTATCCAGTTTCAAGATCCCTCTGCTTTCCTAACTTTACACTTCCATCAAATAACACAATATGCTCCCTCTCTTCACTGAACATTCCCTCCAGCTATCTCCTCAGTAGGTGAACTCTAGCCATGCTAACATGCTAACCCTGAGACCTCTCCCATGCTACCCTCTCTTTCTGGAATATCCTGAATCAAAATCTTCACCTAACTAAATTCTACTTAGTCTCAGCTTAAATATCAGGTTTTTAGAGAGGCCTTTCCTGACATTTGCTTCCCATTATTCCCATACTGTTCTTGATCAGGCATTTTCATTTTTGTTATGATCTATGCCATTTCTAATTTTATTTGTTTACTCATTTAACAGTTATCTGTGTCATTTGAGTTTAATCTTTGTCTACCCAGTGGTTTTTGTTTGTCTTCCCCCCCCCCCCACTTGTGGTCCCAGTTCTCTTAAGGTACTTTATGTCTAGCAGGGAAGACAAACATTAACAATTCTAACCTAAAAAGCACCATGAAGGAAACAATTAGGGTGAGACAGGAGTTTATAATGAGGGAACTTAATCTTCCTGTGTTAGGCTTTTCTGAGAGAGTAGTAGTTAATCTAAAAGACCTAAAAGATGAGTAACAGCTAGTAAAGAGTGACTGAAGAAAGGAAGAAAGAATTCCTATACTTAGTCTGGGGAAAAGAGGCTTGTGGAAGCAAGCTGGGCATAGAAGGAAAGATGATATGCGATATTTCTACCTTGTTATGTTTGAACTCTTGCCATGTCAAAGAGAAATTAATCATAGTCTCTATTGTTTTGAAGTTCAGAGATAAGACAAGGGAATTAAGATGATAATTAAAGTCGGGATTTTGACACAATATCAGTAAGATCTTTCTAACATCTGGAAATGTCCAAACCAACTGTCTTTAAAATGTAGTAAATTCTCTGAAATTTGAGGTGCTCAAAGATTGTATGATCATTGTTTAAAGGTATAAATAAGCATAGCTTTGCAGTAGTTCCAAATGTAATATACTAATCACAAGTACCCTGAAATACAATTTATGCTGGGACTCAGACTAGCAGTTGAATTTATTAATTCATTTATTTGACAACTATAACAAATACCTCTTAGACACCAAGTATTGTTCTAGGTACTAAGTGAACAGAGACATTTAAAATAAGTCTGGACCCCATCCTTAAACCTGTAATCTAGGAAGTATCCATCCAGATATAATAGCAAGGCTTCACATTCAGTATTCCTCATTTGAGCACTGTTCTGAAACATCATTGTGTTGCTTGGGGTGGCTAGTATAAAGCTTTCCTTGAATGGAAGGACAGTTTATAAATGAATGCTAGATTTACCTCTCTCTCCCATGCCTGTTCTTTTGTCTGGAACTTTTCCTTACAATTCCTTTTACCTTACTAACTAGTACTTACCCTGTAAGACTCAGCTCACATGTCACATCCTTCAGAAAGTATTCATTGAACAACTGTCAATACTCCTAGCAAATACTTTAGTGGTTTCTCCTCTTTGGTCACTGCTGTTCCAGGACAAATGGTCATCCTGGGCAGGATGATTTGGCACCACTTCAAAATAAGCTCTAATTTTTTGTTAAACTTTTGTTTAAGGCTAGGAGAGACTGAGCCCTTCATGAGGCAAGAGTAAAGACAGAAGATCCTTCTCTTATCCAGTGGTGTCCTTTTCCATTTCATTGCCACCCTTACTATGTCCACCAACTGGTCAGTTGCACTGCTCAAAACTGCTCTAAGTAGAAAAATTAATTCTGTAATCCTCTGACCACAACCTCCATTGTTTTGGAGATTAACTTCCTAATTATTTATATTACATCTCTTCTACTATCCAGAATTCTACAGTATCCAGTTAATTGTCCTATTTTTTCTTTATCCATCAGCCTCCTCTTCACTTGTATACTTGGCATACATTCTTTAGTCCCTTGTTTCAAGCACTTTTGTCATTTCTATATTTCCTTGCCCCTTTGCCCAGAAAAAAACATCACACTTGAGTTAATACAATTCTCTCCCTGGGTTAATGGTTCCATGTTCCTGAAATTCATTTAACTACAACTGCACAATGAAGCAGAGAGGTTGTTTTATGATTCAAGACTACCTATTTTAACTATCTCAACAGGGACTGGCAGTATTCCTGTGTTTCTCTCATTAGCTGTCTTTCCTACTTTCTAAAACTACTATTTTAAACCTTCTCTATTCTCTTCAAACCTCTGATCTTTTGCCTCACTTCCAGCAGGTAAAAATTTTTCTATTTTGCAGAAAAAAATGGAAGCCATCATAGGGAGACCACTTCAACTTCCTGTTTCCAACTTTATAAATCTTCCTGTGTCTTTACCATCTTTTCCTCCTTCCCTTCTGTTAAAGGATGTATCCTTTCTCCAATTAAACTCTGCCTGTGTTATGGATCTCATACTCTTCTATCTTTTTAGGAACACTTCCTATCAACTAGCTTCTTAATTTCTTCTTTTTTTTTTTTGTACCACCTACCTTCTATTGGATCCTTACATTGCCATTTAAACATATCCTGCCATCATTAAAATAAAAAAATCCCTGAAATTTATCACCCTTTTCAGCTACTGTCCAAATCTCTTTTCAGCACTTTATAGCCAATTATCTGAAAAGGTACCCATCTCCATTTCTTATCTTCAA
Source organism: Lipotes vexillifer (assembly GCF_000442215.2). NCBI lineage: Eukaryota > Metazoa > Chordata > Mammalia > Artiodactyla > Lipotidae > Lipotes > Lipotes vexillifer. The sequence continues at coordinate 276,124 of NW_006790519.1, read as the reverse complement.
TTAATTTCTCAGTTCACTCACTTTTGTTTTCTACTACCCAACCCAGACTACTCCTCTGAGCACTCCAATGACCCCTGTGTCAATTATATTAGTAGGTACTTTCAGTCCTCACTTTATTTGACTTTTCTGCAGCTCTTTATATAAGTGATTGTACACTATTTCTAGAAATACCATCTTACTTTGGCTTCTTGACACTAAGTGCTTCTATCCCACCTCTACCCCCACCAACCTCTGCTACCTATCTTATCACTTCTCCATTTCCTTGGTTTTTCTTCCTCTTTTCTATGAGTCTTATATGTTAAATATCCTCAGTGCTCTGTCCTGGGCTTTTCCCCATTCCCTTTCCCTCCTCCTCTCTTCTCCTGTCTTTTCTTGTTATGCTTTCTACCTTGAAAACTTAATCCACTCTCATCATTTTAAATACCATATGTGTTATATGGAATCTAAAAAAAAAAAAAAAAGGTTCTGACGAACCTAGGGGCAGGACAGGAATGAAGACGCAGACATAGAGAATGGACTTGAGGACACGGGGAGGGGGAAGGGTAAGCTGGGACGAAGTGATAGACTAGCACTGACATATATACACTACCAAAATGTAAAGCAGATAGCCAGTGGGAAGCAGCTGCATTGCACGGGCAGATCAGCTCGGTGCTTTGTGGCCACCTAGAGGGGTGGAATAGGGAGGGTGGGAGGGAGACTCAAGAGGGAGGGGATATGGGGATATATGTATACATATAGCTGATTCATTTTGTTACACAGCAAAAACTAACACAACATTGTAAGGCAATTATACTCCAATAAAGATGTTAAAAAATAAATAAATTAATAAATGAATACCATATGTGTGTTAACTGCTCACTTTATAATACATAAAACAATATATATTATATATCCCAAAAATGTCTATTAATATTTAGACCTCTGTATCTAAATGCTATTCAACATTTTCTTTACGTATTGCATAGGCAGCACAGACTCATTATTCCAAATTGAAATCCTAATTCCTCCCTTCTCCACAGTGATCATTTCTCCGGTGTAATCTAGTTTAGTATATGTTATCCACATCGGCTGGCTGCTGAAGGCTGAGAATACAGTATGACCTTTGAAATCTCATGCTTCTTCAATACCAATATCCAAATTAATCACAATTTTGGTAGTTCCTAGCTTCTAAATATATCAAAAATCTATTCATTTATTTCCACGTAAACTATAAAATCCCTGTTAAATTCACCATCATCTCTCACTTATCTGCTACAGTAGCCTCTGATCTGGTCTTCTCAAATCCACAATTGCCACTTCCAGTATTCCTCAATGATAGAGTAATATTTCAATTTTTTTGGGGGGGTGGTATGCGGTCCTCTTACTGTTGTGGCCTCTCCCACTGTGGAGCACAGGCTCCGGACGCGCAGGCTCAGCGGCCATGGCTCACGGGCCCAGCCGCTCCGCATGTGGGATCTTCCCGGGCTGGGTCACGAACCCGTGTCCCCTGCATCGGCAGGCGGACTCTCAACCACTGCGCCACCAGGGAAGCCCTAGAGTAATATTTTAAAAGCAAATCTGATCAGACTGCATCCTTACTTAAAATCCTTCTATCTCTTTCTGTATGTCTTTGTAGAGTCCAAAATTCATACTATGCTTGTCTTTAAGGCTCCAAGTGACCTGACCTTGCCTCCAGCTCCAATCTTATTTTGTACCATTTTGTTCTCACTCTGTTTGCTCCAGCAACACTGGTTTACTTTCAGCAGCTTAATTGGATGGAGAACTCTCTTCCACCACAGGGAATTTGCTCATGCTATTTCCTCTGTCTGAACTTCCCCTCTGATCCCCCTCCTTTTTGCCTGGCTATTATCCTTCAGGTATCAGCTTAAATACTTCTTAATCAGAGAAGATTTCCTAGCACTCTAGACTACAGTAAGTTTGTTTATTTTATATCTTACAGTATTGTCTACCTTTCTCGGTAGAACTTCCCACAAATGCAATTAATTATTTAGTGTTATAATTATGTGTATCTTTTCCTATCCACTTAACTGTAAGTTCCAGAAGGATAGAGATCATGTCTGTCTTAGTCCTTTATCTTCAGCTTTGATATAACGTGGTATCTAACACAAAATATATTAATGTATTTCGGAGGAGTTTTTAACGTTACAGGATAGACCAGGAAATTTATAGAATCAAACAACTCTAAAACCAGAAAATACCTTAGTAATCATATAGCCCATCCTGCTAATCTTATATATTAAGAATATAAAGCTTGGAAAGGTTAAATTACTCATCCAAAGCCTTCTAACTCCAAATTCACTGCTCTGTCCAGAATATTAGACAGCCTTCCTAACATAACATTTTCAGTTTCACAATCTGATTTTTTTACTTACTGAGGAAAACAGTACAACATCTAATACTAATGAGCTTGAAGGAGGAAATACAATTTTGTAATAATCAAAGAAATGAGCATCACTTTTCCTTCTACTGTGTTGAATATTATGGCCCAGTTATATTATTCCAGTGTTCTCCACACATATTTCATATTTATATTCTGTTAGAGACCATATTAATGAGTGTTGCCACTCAGATAATTATCACAAATTGAATTGGCTGCTTTTCTTATTTGAATTAAGTCTGTGTGGGAGAGATTATTTGAGGACTTATTTCTGTGTGACCTCATAATATTTTGGAATACTGCAGTGTAGTATGGAATTTGCCACTGAAAATTTGGCTTTGGGTCTACAAAAATATAAAAAGGAAGTTTTAAATCTTCTGCTAACAAAGCACATCTCCACAATTACCAAATACTTAGCCTACTGTTGTTGTTTCTGAATTTGCTGTTAAAATAAATGATTAGAATTTTATAGGACAAATAAATAAGGATCAAGGACATTTTTCATTTAGATAGGACAGAGAACATGAGTAATATAATTCAATTCAAATCTAGCACAGGGTTAGACACTAGGGAAACAAGTTCAATTAACAGGTAAAAGAGGCAGAATTAACATTCATTTAAAAAGCTGTTTGAATCATACAACCATTCTTATTTTGCTATTGTCATTATGTGAATTATTTAATTAATAAATGAAAGCAATGTGTGTTATGTCAGGCAATAGGATAAATATTAGGAATATGAAGATTAAGATTCAGTCCCTTACTTATCAATCAATTAAGATGTAATAGAAACATTTAGAATGTTAATATGGCTGTGTTTCTCAATATCAAAAATATTCCTCCATTATCAATCCATATTTTTACAATCCAATTATAACACTTAGGGTATAGACTAAGCTACTGTAACAAAAACACAGTGAGTTCATCAAGGTGGTAATTTTTTTTCTCTCTCATATAGGAGTGCTTCCAATCTTGGTTAGCAAAGATTTTGCTTCAAGAGGTCATTCAGGGGCTACGTTTCTCCTGTTGGGTTACTCAACTATCTCTTAGAGTATGGTCCTCATTCTCCTCGTAAAAGACAATTCATAGTTCATCATCCATTTTGTTCTAGTTCTGAGAAAGGGGAAAGCGAGAGGAAATGAGAGGTAAGTGATCTCCTATTTAGTGAATGTGACTAGAGTTTTAACACATTACTTCTACGAACATCAAGTTGTCCAAAACTTAGTCACATGCTCTCTCCTACCTCAAAGGTAATCTGGGAAATGTAGTCTCTTGCTGGACAGTTCAATGTTGAGATAAAAGCCTGGAGGTTCTGTTATTAAGTGGACTAGGGGAGAATGAATATCCATGGACAATTAGCAGTCTCTGTCTCAGTTTTCTCTTTTAGTCACCCAGGTATCTATGCACCCTCATCTTTCCTCGCAAATATACTCAAACCTACAAAGGAGCCCACCTAAAATCCTATCCAGTAACTGCAAGCAGCTGAAAATCCACAACCCTAGGTAGTCTTTTGTATCAGGTTCTGGAAGTGGCTCCTTTTAATCTGATAACCCATCAACTAAACACAGCTCATATGTCTTCTCTAACTCCAATATACAATGATAGAATAGAAACAGGATAACTGAATTTAAAACACCCCAGTTGTGATACCCTGAGAAGGATCACAACATCACTTGTGGAAATTCCAGTCAAGAACACACACAAAGGAATATTATTCAGCCATAAAAAAGAATGAAATTCTGACATATACTACAAAGAGGATGAACATTGCTAAGGTTGAATTATGCTAAGTGATGCTATGAATGAATTATGCTAAGTGAAATTAGTCACACACAAAAGGACAATTATTGTATGAGTCCACTTATATGAGGTACTTAGAATAGTCAGATTCAGAGAGAAAGGAAGTAGAATGGTTGTTACCAGGTTCTGAGGAGAGGGGAATAGAGAGGTATTGTTTAGTAGGAACAGAATTTCAGTTCAGGAAGATAAAAACGTTCAGGAGATGGATGTTGGTAATGTTTGCACAACAATGTGAAGGTACTTAATGCCACTGAATTGTACAGTTAAGAATGGTTAAAATGGTACATTTGTGTTATATATATTTTACCACAATTAATTTTTTAATTAAAAAAGGAAGAAAGAAAACCATCCTTTCAGAAATGTATAAAATGGAAAGCTCACAGAAATGTATAAAATGGAAAGCTTTTTGTCCGTAGCAGGTGTTAAATTATCCTGGGCAGGAACTGTGAAAGCTTCTTGCAAGTGGAATATGTTCCTTGGTTAATTCATCTGCCAGCCCTGAAGTGTCTCCCCTGTTCATTGGCCCCTGAAGCTTTGCTTTTGTGTGTGCTGGGGACGTTTTTCCCTGTCCACTATCTATATCGGAAAGCAGCAAGAAAGAGTGTGCTCCACTTAGGGAAGCTTTAGGAGACTGAGTATTGTGTTAGAAATTTAACAATCATAGGCTCTTGTACACCAGGCTTGTGGTTTCTTTGGTAATGAAATTCCCTCAAAACCTTAGTAGAGAAATGAAAACGCTAACTCAAAAAGATATCTGCACCCTCATATTCAAAGCAGCATTATTTACAACAGCCAAGACATGGAAGCAACCTAAGTGTCCATTGACAGATGAATAGATGAAGTTGTGGTATACAGATACAATGAAATATTATTCAGTCATGAAAAAGCAAGGAAATCCTGCCATTTGACATAACATGGATGGATCTTGATGGTGCTATGCTAAGTGAAGCAAGTCAGAGAGAGAAAAACAAATACTGTATGTGATCTCATTTATACATGAAATCTAAACAAAACCAAAACACGCACGAAAAACAAGCTCGTAGAAAACTCATAGGTGGGGGGGGTGGCAGTGAGAATGAGGAGTGCTCATTGGCTGAAGGTGGTCAAAATGTACAAACTCCCGGTTAGAAGATAAATCAGTACAAGGGATATAAGTATGACATGATAAATATTATTAACTCTGCTGTATGTTATATATGAAAGTTGCCAAGAGAGTAAATCCTGAGTTCTCATCACACACACACAAATTTTTTTTTGCTTTTTCTTTTTATTGTATCTAAATGAGGTGATGGATGCTAATAAACTTATTTTAGTAATCATTTCAAAATATAAAGTAGTAAAACTATTATACTGTACACCTTAAACTTATACAGTGATGGATGTCAATGATATCTCAGTAAAACTGGAAAAACACAAGAAAAATGTTAGTTAGGTTTTTTGTTTCTAGACAGTTCCATGTGGAATAGCCACACTCGAAGACGTCTGCTGGACACATTTCTGTAGAGCCTATAGACACTATTTAAAAATTTTATTGTCTCCTTTCCTCTGTTCCACTCTTTTTCCCTTAACTTAATGTCAGCCACCCTAATGCCATCTGAAACTAAAGTCCTGGCAAGTTGGTTGGGAAGCTAATACTCTTAAACTGATCTTTGCCCCTTGGCTGGCTCTAATGAAAATGTTATGTCATGCTCTTTGAGGAATAGAAGCAGTTGACTTTTCCAACCCTGTATGGTCCCAAATTAATGGCATTTTAATTCATTAAAGTGCAGGTCAAGGGTAGAAAGACTCTCCATTAGTAGAGCTATATTCCCTTTCATCTCTATTTGCAAATGGGCCATTTCTTGTCTAACTTTATCACATGTCTCTTGTAGCACTTTGCTAAAAATTCCAAGCAGCAGCCAACATGCACCAAAAATCTGATATCCTTTTAGCCTATTCCTCTAGAGCTACAAGCTTGGTAGTAATGTGGTCTGTTTCCAAGTTAGCTTGTATTTTCTAATGGCATAACAAAGGGCACTTCTTTCTAGCCTGGATATCTCTTCACTTACTACACAACTTGCTAAACTAATGCCACATATTTTGATTTTTATAATGATGGTGTCCCACTTCCAGGAGCCAATTTCTATAAAAATAGTGTACAAGCCAAGCAGATGTAACCTAAACCATAGTGTGTCCGAATTTTATTTCTTTCTCTCACAACAATCAAGAAGCAAGCTATATAGGCGGGCAGCTGTGACTCACCTACAAGGTAATCAAGATTCTTAATATCTTATTTCTTCGTTATCGTTCAAAGTGTTATCCTTACCTTCATTATTTGAAGTGTATTTCCAGCTGTAGGAAAGGGGAAAAAAGAAAGTGGAGTGAAAGCAATTTCCTTTGTGATAGGGATGTATGCATTCCTTCTGCTCACCTCATATTTGCAGAAACATAGTACCTACTACTGGCTGCAAGAGAGGCTGAGACATGTAACTGCTAGCTGGGTGGGTTTGATCCAACTGAAAATCAGGGTTATTTATTATGAAAATGAAGATGAGGAGAATAGTGGAAGATTTGCCAACCCTGCCACTCCAATGAAATACATTGATATGGAAATATCTGGGTAGCAAGTAATTGCGTCACAGTTCAGTAACAACATATGTACATAACTGAGCATATGTAAATCTGAACTAAGGACTATGAAAGACCAGTGGAGGCATAGTGCTGTCTTCAGGGGGAATCTGATTCAAAAGAGGCTCCAGATAAAGAACTGATAGAACTTGGAGAAAAAGAGAAAAAGGAATTAAGGATGTAAACCTTTCCTCTTCACCAAAAGTTCCAATTGTAGAACGTGAATCTGGCACCCCAGGATGTCAGATCACTTTGCTTTTTAACATTTGATCCCATACAATATTTTTCCAAGCTATTGATTACTTCTAATCAGCTAGGCTATACATAATTGCATATGGACATAGAGACATTTAAGTTGCTTTTTCAGTATAAGCAAGAGTGAGTCACTAGGTGAACATGAGAATAAGAACAAGAAATGCTTTTGAAATTTCCAGCCTCAGATATTTGGAGAGTAGGAAAGAGTTTGTCTGAAGGTTAAATTACATGGAAAGTTGTTGAGGAGGAAGAAAAGACAAAAGTCAATTTGTTTTTCTTTCATGTTCCTGAACTTGTTTTCCATCAAGTCTAGCATAAAATCTTTGCTACTGTCAACTGAAGAAAAAATGCACAACCTAAAAGTTGGGAATTATGTTTTATTCAGGGGATTTTCTGAGGACTTAAGCCCAGAAGACAGCCTCTCAGATCACTCTGAGGGACTGCTCCAAAGAGGTAAGGGAGGAGCCGGGATATATAGGAGTTCACATGCACAAAAAACCCCAGGTAATTGAACATCAAAAGACTACTGCTAATTAAAGAAAACCAGGCATCTCAAGTTAATGAACTTAGTGCTTTTCTCTGTATGGGAAGATGCAAGAGTCTGGGCTCATTGAAATCATTACTTTGATATGCACCCCTAACTATCTAGGGACAGTATCCTTCTTTTCTCCATCCTGAATCCTCTCAGGGTGCACAGTGGCTACTGGCTTGATGACCGCCACATCCTTTGTTTACTGAAATGGCACACATTTTTCATCCACACTATACTCTGGGCAAATAGAATAAAATTATGTGAGTGCTGATTTTGCATTTGGAAAATAACCTAAACTGTTACTGCATGCTAGAGTTTCATTCACTGATTCATTCACTAAATATATTTTGAGCTCTTACAATACACCAGGATTTAGGTAATGAAGAAAAATTTCCTGTTTTCATAGTACTCACAGTTTTAGTTGGAGAAACAACCTAGAAAATACATCAACAAATTCAGCCTGATAACTACCCTGAGAGAGGGCCACACACAGTGGACACAGACTCACAAAGAAGAGGTGCCTGATCCCGCTGGGAAGAATCCATGTGAGCCTCTAAGAAGGAAGGATTCTCATCCTGAGTCTGGAGACTAAGGGAGTATCACTAGGTCTGGTATGCCAGGAAGCAAGAATAGCATGCACACATGGATGAGACTGTGAGTAAAGAAGATATATTTGGGGAAGAGAAAGAATTAGAGAAGTATGAAATCCCATGTCAGTGTACAAAAGAAAATAGTGTGTAAAGATTATTGGACGAGAAGTTGGGAAATTTATTCCCCTCCAGGCTTTCATTTCTTTCACTCAAAATAATTACTGAGAACCTACTCATGTTTCAAGCCCAGGGAAATAAGAATGAGCAGAAACAGAAATGTACCTGCCTTTGGGGAGTTCACATTTTATGAGAGAAACAGACATTAATCAAATAAACTCATGAAAAAAATATATAAGTACAGGCTATCAGGCTGTGCAATGGCCCAGGGGTAGGGGTTGATGGGGGAGGCTGGTGAGCTCAAAGGGCTGAGAAAAGGGTTTCAATCTCCTCTCTAACAAATTAAATGGAAGTTATAATGCTCTCCAAAGCCTTTCCTATTCTGATGTTTTTTATGACTCTAAAACTCATATTATTTAACATGGATTGCAATAGTTACGGCTTAAGATTCTTATGATATGTTTAGAAAGTGAAGTGAGACTAGGAAAGTAGTCTAATCTTACTTCCTTGGCATTTCAAAGCTGTTTGAGGGTGCAACCAGAAACACGCAGGCAGGTGTTAAGATAATTTTTTTGGCCTCCTGGGACACTTCTATTTAAAACTTTAAGAACAATAAAATAACACAAACATCCAGGAATTATTCTGTTAATGGCTGCATTCAGGAAATGCCACACAACAAAAAGACAAATAATATAAATAATAGACAAGCCCGTCCTTTGAGAATGTGTACTGTCTTAGCAGCACATTGGTGAATTCCTACACTCCTCAGATTATTGGGGGGAGTTGCCAACCACGGCTCCATTTGGGGTCTAAAGTTTTACAGCTCAGAACGCAGGGAAATTCTAGTTCAACAATGGCTCCATGGTATAGAGGAGGAGCGTGGGTATTGGCCTCTGGGAATCTACTACTTAATGCCTCCGAGACCTTGGGCAAACCTGTTACTGTCCATGTGCTTCAAATTCCTCGTGTATAAAATTAGGACGAAGGCAGGAATGGGCCTACCTATCTTACAGATCTGAGGATAAAATAATGAAAAATAATCAGAGAGGGGAGAGAGAGAGGGGGGAGGAAAGGTAATGAGTTTCTGTAGAAGCTGAAGGTAATCAGTATTTCTTACAGTTATTTTTGTGTTAAAAGTAAATTTTCTTTAATGAGCACCGCAATGGTATTTTTGTTTATTTGTTTGTTTTTCATTTAAAACATTGTCCTTACTAGCAGTAAAATGTGCATAGTCTGTGTTGGTTTCCATTTAGTTTTTGCTTTTTGAAATTTTATTTGTCTATGATATTCAGAAGTTTGGAAAAGGGTTCTATGTAGGGCAATTCCGAACCAAAGTTCACTATCATTCAGTTTTATTCAACAAACTTTTATTGAGCCTCTTCAGTCTGGCATTCTTAAATTGCCTTCACATTAGCAAGCGTTATTTTCCAACAAAGTATCTGACCCTTGAGGGCTTCAGCTTCTTCAGTATTTCTCAGGGAATTGACCCAGCTGTGTGAGTGCATGGTAGACATTCCTAAAGGCCTGAATCAGAAGATGGTCTACACTTGTTTTTGTGTAGAAATGACAATGAGTCACTGTCTGGAACTTGTCCCCTGACTTGTGAATGTTAAGCCTTTGGGCCATTTCTTGCTGGTTCCCTGGGGGCCCTGCTTCCTTGCCAAGGGTCCCAGGGATAAAGTGTAGCTTCCTTTTCTCTTTAATACGGCTGTCAGCTATTCACAACTTTAGGATTCTTTTGCCCACTTTACCAGTTATGCTGCATACTGGGACAGAGTTTTCCTGCTTTCTTCTTTTCTGTTTGTAAGAAAAACACACAGGCTCTTTTCCATTTTTGAGTTTAATACTAATAACTGCTGATAATCAGATATGGGATAACCAAAATACTAAACTCAGTCTAAGTCACAAATGTTAAGAAAGCTTGCTGAGTTCTATCTGGCATGATTCCTGGTCTATAATTTTTGACTTCTTGACAGAAAAGCTTAGTAAAAGTTCCAACTTTTATGTCTTAAGGTGAATTTCCTCAAAAATCCTTCCCTCAGGCTGGGAAATCAGGGAAAGAAAATTAACAACAATTAAGTAACTTTACGTACTAGAGTAGTCTGAATAATGACCACCCAGATATATCACATCTTAATCCCATGAACCTGTAAATATTACTTCTTATATAAGGCAGAAAGAGTTTTGCAGGTATAATTAAGTTAAGGCCCTTGACGTAGGGTGATTATCTTAGACTATCTGTTGAGCCCTAAATACAATCACAGCAGTCCTTATAAGAGAGAGGCAGAGGGTAATTTGACATACACACAATGGAAGAGGCGAGGCCACGTGATCACTGAGGCAGAGAGCGGAGGGATGCAGCCATAAATCAAGGTACGCCAGCATCCAGCAGAATTGGGAAGAGGCAAGGAACAGATTCTCCCCAAGACTCTCTGAAGGGTTTGGGGCCCTGTCAACACCTTGATTTTGACCCAACTGCCTGATTTGGGATTTCTGACCTCCAGAACTATGAGAGAATAAATTTCTGTTGCTCAAATCCACTAAATTTGTGATAGTTACCCCAACCCCAGGAAGCTAATATAGGTACTCACTTGTCCCAGCTGCATATCCTGTGACTAGTGGTATAGGTGACACCCATAGCAAGAGTTCTTGCCTCGTTGTTTCTTTTCTGGTAGTTAATTATCGAGCCAAGCAGAAACTTTTCTTACATTATTGGAAAGTTACATTTGAGAAACTGGAGTTTGAGAGAGGCACAAAAAGAAGGATAATATACTTAACTATTATTCATTCATATATCAAACATTCTGAAGTTCCTACTATGTAACAATCTTTGTCCAAAGTCCTGGAATAAAAATTAAATAAGACAAGATCCCTGTCCTTGAGGAGGTCAGTTGATGAGGGGAACTAGACACACACAGTCACATGCATACAACTAAAATAATATGTGGAAAATGGAGTAATGATCATGTGTTTGGAGTATTATAAACACATTGAAGAATGCAGACTACACGATGAGTCTGTGTGAGCATAGACGTGAGGTGGGCCAGGGAAAGCTTCACGGCAAAGGTGTGCCTCTGAGCTGATACATAAAGAAGCCGACTAATGAAGCAGACCAAAGGGGGAAATTTTATCAATTTTTCCCCATGGATTTCATATTTTGAGGGACACTGTCTACCAAAAAACAAAGTTTCTGTATTTAGTAAGTAATAAATAATAGACCAAGAACATCTCAAACTGCCAAACAGAGTTTATAATCAATGTAGGATGATCACTACTATTTTGACATTATTTCAGCCAAGAGCAAAGGTATTTGTCATTTGATTTTTTCCTGTGAAGTTTTTTCCTGGTAAAAGTGTGATTTTTATTCTTGTTGTTGTTGTTGCTATGATTTTTGGAATACTGATACAGCTACAGGATTCTCTCTTCATTACTTTCAAGGACAGCCTTCCTTATCTTGGGAAAGACAGTATCTACTTGCACTAAACAGTCGGGCCTAGAGAAAATTATATTGAAAAGAACCTCAGTAATGAGAGTTCCTGCACAACATGGCAATAGCTCTGTCCCCTGGGGATAGCTTGCAGTACTGTTTCCTTGTAAGGCAACATAAACAGGACCTAGTCCCCTTTTACAGAGCTCTTATAAAATAATAGTGATAAATATAATAATCAATGTTTGTATAGCATTCTATCATGGTACAAAAGAGTTCAGAAAAGGATCTGATTATGGGCTTTTTGAACTATAAGCAAAAGCCTGTTTTGTCATCTCAGACAGATTTCTCTTCTCTTTTAACTTGTTGTTTTTCATCTTTATTGCGATGTTCGTATTCTTCCAGTTAACATAATGTTTTTCCAGCTTTGTTGAGATATAATTGACATGCAACATTGTCTAAGTTTAAAGTGTACGTCATGTTGATTTGATCCATTTATATATGGGAAAATAATTATCATCCGAGCTTTAGCTAACACCTCTGTCACCTCACATAGCTACCATTTGTGTGTGTGTGTGTGTGTGTGTGTGTGTGTGTGTGTGTGTGTGTGGAGAGAACATTTAAGATCTATTCACTAAGCTACTTTCAAGTATATGATACAATATGGTTAACTATAATCACCATGCTGTGTATTAGATCTCCCCAAACTATCCATCTTATAATTGGAAGTTTGTACCTTTTAACCAACGTCTGCCCATTTTCCCCACCTGCTCAGGCAAGTTTCTTAATCTCTTTTAGCTTCGGTTTCCTCAACTCTGGAGTAAGGGCACTGACATCCACATGTAGAGCTGTTATGAGAATGAAGTGAGATTTTGTATATGAAGTACCCAGGACAGTGGCTGACACAGTAAGTACATAGTAAGAGCTGGATCCATTATTTTTGTTTTTTTGTTTTTTTTGGAAGTAATTAAACTTAAAAAAAAATTGCCTTTTATTCTACTGTTCTTCAGTTGCTTCCCTCCTCTCAACTCACGAGAAGAACCAGACCATTGTGCCAGAATCTCCCCACCTCCCATCGACTGAAATTGTGGTTGGAGGATGGTTTCTTAGGGGGGGAATTTGAGGAATACCAGCGTGTCCCAGAATTTGATCTGCCTCCAGTGGTGACACCCCGGGGTACTCCCTGTGCTCTTTTTCTTGTCCTCAGGTATCACATGGTCAATAAGAACAGGGTTATTCATAAATAATACACTCCCTAGCCCCAGAAAGATCTGAGGCAGTTTTCAGGTTTAGATCATGCATGAAACAGGAAAGTCGTATGTCAAAGAGATGGCAGGACTATTAGAGCACTTTGTGAATTCTAACTGGGATTTGATACTGATTTATTCGTGTTTTGAACTGGGGGTTGCAGTCATTAATCAGTTCACGAAATTAATTGAGATAAGTACACTGCATGTAGTAAAGGAAGTATGATTTTTATGAAATTATACATTATATATTATAATTTAATACAATTATATATCATAGCATGTGTTGTAAAATGTATTTCACTAAAATAAAAAAGAGCTTGAAAGCCATGAGATTAGGCTACTAGTGGTTTACTTTTTCTGCCACTTATTAGTTGCTAGAGTTGAGAAAGTTCCTGATTTAACAAACGTTTATCCAACACTTACTTTGCGCTGGACATTCTTTCACATGCATGATTTTTTGTTTCTTCCCTAATACTGATGTGTTGCAGTGTAGGCTAGGTAGCCTGTGAACATTCCACACTTTAATCACCCTTCACCGGGCCTCTGGTACAAGTTTGAGAGGATTCTTATTACTTAACAGACTCTGATACTAGGTAGAAAAACACACATTTCTAAATAGAGTGAATCTGAGCTTCCCTAGAGCCCCTGAGAATTACGTCAGTTTTAACCATTAACTCCCCTGGACTCTTTATTTTTTTTATTATTATTTTTTCCTAAAATAATGGGTTTATGAGATGTAATTCACATGCCATAAAATTCACGTTTAAAGTGTACAATTTAGTGGTTTATAGTACATTCACAAAGTTGTGCAATCATTACCACGGTCTAATTCTCCGCAGGACTCTTTATTCAGAAGTTTCTTAAAAGCTTTGCATTGGGGGTAGGAAGGGGGAGGTAGAGGGAGGCTTTAGGTAAGGGTTGTGACGGGGGCGTTTGCTTGGGGGTGGGATGAGTTGCTGAGGATGGGCGGGAGAAGGGGGACGCTAGTACACAAAAGACAATTTCCGGCTCAAATTTCCTTACCAAGGCTCTCTGAGAGGAACCTTTGGGGGTGGGGGGAACGATCAGTCCAAAAGGACTAGGGGTGTGTGTGTGTGTGTGTGTGTGTGTGTGTGTGTGTGTGTGTGTGTTTGAGTCCAAGGGGGCAGCGAGGGTGTCCACTCTATGTCTGAGTACCAGTCTCCACATCTTGGTGGGTCTTTCGGAGCGGGGCAGGCCGGGCTGAGGCTGCTGGGGGACGCCTCCTAGATCCTAGCCCAGGACATCCTGCACTGCGGCAGCCACAGCAACAGGCTCGCCCCCAGACAAAGGGGCCGGCTCGGCGGGGCGGACTCGCGCAGCCGGGGAGCGCGCGCTCGGCGCAGGGGGTCCTGACGGCCGGAGGGCGCAGCGCACACCCCGCGAGGGCCGAGTCCGCGGCGCTCGGGAGACCCGGCACCGGGGCGCATACCCCGCCCGGCCTGGCGCGGCGCCGGCGCCGGGCTTCCATTCAGTCTTTGACCCTCCGTCCCCACCCTGCCCCCCCGCAGGCCGCACGCACCACTGTAACCGCTTCCCAGGCGGCCGCCGCTGCTTATCGGGCTGGCGGGCGGAGAGCGCGGCGCGGCGGGGCCGGCGGCATGGCTGTGTCCTGGAGGAGCTGGCTGGCCAACGAAGGGGTTAAACACCTCTGCCTGGTAGGATGGCGGGCGAGGCTCTCCCGGCGTTTTGTCTCTGGGACAGCGATTTTGATTCATTCTCTGAGCGAGCGCGGGTGGGGAGCTGGAAGTTTTGCCTCTAACGCAAACATTCTCAACTAACAAAAACTTTCTGCCGGGAATACCTGGAGGTAATAACCATCCGCTTCCTCCCTTCCCCCAAGTGCTGGGCAAATTTCCTACACTTTTGATGGGAGAGCGGATGTGGAGGAAGGGAGAAGAGATCGCTGTTAGTGAACACAGATTCTTCCTTAACCATTTAAACATCTCCCCCCACCTTTTGCTCTTTTTCCAGATTGCTTCTGTTGGTTTTATTTTATACAGCAAAGTCCTATTTTTCATTATCTATTGTTCATACAATTGATATTTTTGAAGTTTAACAACATGAAACGCCCGGGACATGGTGATGTCGCTCATTTCTTAGTCTCATTTTGTCCTGCAAGGGGATAACTGCGATCTTTAGGAGACCTGTTTGCATCCCAGATGCTTAATCTCAGGTGTGCAGGGGCTGAGTGAGGTCAGATAGGTTTTCCTCTGAGTGGTTTTCAGCTTGCTGGTCGATTGAGAATGCTCTCCAAAGCCTTTCCTATTCTGATGTTTTTTATGACTTTAAAACTCATATTATTTAGCATGGATTGCGATAGTTATGACTTAAGATTTTTATGATATGTTTAGAAAATGAAGTGAGTCTGGGAAAGACCATCTTCTGATTCAGGCCTTTAGGAATGTCTACCATGCACTCACACAGCTGGGTCAATTCCCTGAGAAATACTGAAGAAGCTGAAGCCTTCAAGGGTCAGATACTTTGTTGGAAAATAACGCTTGCTAATGTGAAGGCAATTTAAGAATGCCAGACTGAAGAGGCTCAATAAAAGTTTGTTGAATAAAACTGAATGATAGTGAACTTTGGTTCGGAATTGCCCTACATAGAACCCTTTTCCAAACTTCTGAATATCATAGACAAATAAAATTTCAAAAAGCAAAAACTAAATGGAAACCAACACAGACTATGCACATTTTACTGCTAGTAAGGACAATGTTTTAAATGAAAAACAAACAAATAAACAAAAATACCATTGCGGTGCTCATTAAAGAAAATTTACTTTTAACACAAAAATAACTGTAAGAAATACTGATTACCTTCAGCTTCTACAGAAACTCATTACCTTTCCTCCCCCCTCTCTCTCTCCCCTCTCTGATTATTTTTCATTATTTTATCCTCAGATCTGTAAGATAGGTAGGCCCATTCCTGCCTTCGTCCTAATTTTATACACGAGGAATTTGAAGCACATGGACAGTAACAGGTTTGCCCAAGGTCTCGGAGGCATTAAGTAGTAGATTCCCAGAGGCCAATACCCACGCTCCTCCTCTATACCATGGAGCCATTGTTGAACTAGAATTTCCCTGCGTTCTGAGCTGTAAAACTTTAGACCCCAAATGGAGCCGTGGTTGGCAACTCCCCCCAATAATCTGAGGAGTGTAGGAATTCACCATTGTGCTGCTAAGACAGTACACATTCTCAAAGGACGGGCTTGTCTATTATTTATATTATTTGTCTTTTTGTTGTGTGGCATTTCCTGAATGCAGCCATTAACAGAATAATTCCTGGATGTTTGCGTTATTTTATTGTTCTTAAAGTTTTAAATAGAAGTGTCCCAAGAGGCCAAAAAAATTATCTTAACACCTGCCTGCGTGTTTCTGGTTGCACCCTCAAACAGCTTTGAAATGCTAAGGAAATAAGATTGGACTTCTTTCCTAGTCTCACTTCACTTTCTAAACATATCATAAGAATCTTAAGCTGTAACTATTGCAATCCATGTTAAATAATATGAGTTTTAGAGTCATAAAAAACATCAGAATAGGAAAGGCTTTGGAGAGCATTATAACTTCCATTTAATTTGTTAGAGAGGAGATTGAAACCCTTTTCTCAGCCCTTTGAGCTCACCAGCCTCCCCCATCAACCCCTACCCCTGGGCCATTGCACAGCCTGATAGCCTGTATTTATATATTTTTTTCATGAGTTTATTTGATTAATGTCTATTTCTCTCATAAAATGTGAACTCCCCAAAGGCAGGTACATTTCTGTTTCTGCTCATTCTTATTTCCCTGGGCTTGAAACATGAGTAGGTTCTCAGTAATTATTTTGAGTGAAAGAAATGAAAGCCTGGAGGGGAATAAATTTCCCAACTTCTCGTCCAATAATACTTTGTTGCAATGACTAATTGAGGTTCCATTGAAAGTACTGTGTCCAATGAATGTACTTGAGGTGTCCATTCATCAGGTAATGTTTATTTTTAATTTTTTTCTCTCACCCTTCGAATGATTTAGCTTATCTGGCTGTCCCTGAATGTCCTGCTTTTCTGGAAAACCTTCCTGCTGTATAACCAAGGGCCAGAGTATCACTACCTCCACCAGATGTTGGGGGTAAGTGGGACTTGGTTGACCTGTGGAATGGCTTTAATGTGGGCAGACATGCTACAAAGCTTGGTCAGTTTTTACATTCATTAAAGAAACACTGGGAGGGTTGTTCATTTCAGAAACATTTGTTACTTTCTAAAGTGGTCAAGTTTTCATGATTTATTATTTACCCCAGTACAAGTTAAAACGAGTGACTCTTTTAAGAGCCAAAGATAGTATCTTCTAAAGTGAACTGTTGGGCTAGTAGTATCTGAGAAAAGTGCTACTCCTTGCCAGGTGCAAAGTGTCCTGAGGTCTCCTTCACTTGGAGGACCAACCCATGACAGGATTTTAATTTTTACTAATCAAGACTTCAGCCCGCCCATCAACTTGCAGAGAATTTCTGCACTGTTTCCTTTTACTGTCAGTTCTCACAAAGTATGTGTCTAAGGCGGTTATTCACTTCTGGGCATTTCTCAGTGGCTTGCCCTAGGTTAACGGCTGCTTATGGTTCCAGTGCTCTGGTCTAATAGGAGAACGATATTGTGCAAAACTTTGCTCTGATTTATCTCAGGTCGATATTTTTCTTTTCTCCATTCCATGATGTTTCTGTTCTTATTCCTCCTCTCCTTCCCCTTCCTACTTGTCTCCTGAACAAAAGGCAGTGGCACTGAGGACATCTTACTTTGTACAATACAAGGAGACAGCTTTTTCTAAGCAAAAGCACAAAATATAGAATATTGAAAAATCTTAGGGCATCTGAAAAAGCAGATTTTGTCATTCCTTTTCATTGGGGGAGAAAATACATTCTAAATAGGAGATGCATTGTTTTTTTCATGGTTTAATGACTGTTTAAAATTCTGATTAGTTCAGATGAATTTAGTGGAGCCAGCCTTCCATTTCCTGCTTTACAGTTATAGATCTCATTTATCTTTAAACCTTAGCTCCTATAGTAGTGCTTGACACATGTTAAGACTGCAATAAATTGAGGCTGAATTAATTGGTTTATATTTCATTTTATACAGTAAGGTACTATCTTCAATATCTGTTGTTCACACAGTTGATATTTTTAAAGTTTAACAACTGTTTTTTTAAAGAATTTTTTTTAGAGCTGTTTAAAGTTCACAGTAAAATTGAGGGGAAGGCACAGAGATTTCCCATGTGTTCTCCTATCCCCACACATGCATAACCTCTCCCATTATCAACCTTCCACACCAGAGTGATACATTTGTTACAATTTGATGACCTACATTGACACATCATAATCACCCAACATCTGTATTTTCACCTGATGGATTGATAAACATAGATTAAACTCAAAGATTAAACTCATTTTATTGCAGATTCCTAAATCTGAACATTTCTTTCTTTTGTCCAACCAACCTGAAATCCAGCCATCCAGAAAACTGTCATGAAACCTTTACTTTTCAAATGGGCACATAGAGAGTAACACCTCCCCTTTGCCCTCAGGTTGCTTACAATCTAATGGAAACTCCAACCACTAATTCAGTAAACAAGTTAAGAAAAAATTTTCTCTAAGGAACACAGGAAGGTTTACTGGCCTATCATGTTACTTTGTTTCCTAAACATTCCCCCTTAGGTATAAATTAGCAAACATGAGGTTTTTCAGTGGGAGCTATATCTATTATATAACTTATGAACAACTTGGAGAAAACTCTTGAGAGTTACGATGGTAAAATTTGCCTTTAAAAAATGGTAAATCTTGATCAGGACGTAGTTGTAATAATATAAAATCTAAGCCTAGACAACTTGGAATGTCATAATTGAACTTTGGATTTCAGCTCTATGACATTGTATAAGCTAAAATGATAACTTATTTAAAAATTAATTGTGTTGGAAACCAACAAGTTAATTTTTTATGAGTTTGGATGCTGTGTAACAGCTTCAAATTAATTTTGGTGACAAGTCAGATACGAAGAATACACACACACACACACATATACAACCCAACTAATTAAAAAAATATATGTTTCACCTCTCTCTACCTCATCCCACTTCAGTGGTTTTGTTTGAATAATATTACAGGCTAGTGAGGTTCAATGGTGAGGCCTACAGAATAGCTGGCACATAGTAGGGGCTCAATAAATATTAATCAGTTGAATGAAGACAAAAATGATAAAAAGGACTCGATGGAAGATTATGAGTAAAAAATGCAAGGGGCAGAATGAAGGAGAGAAAGGTCCTTGTAAGTTAGTTTTCATGGAAACATAAGAATGATCATAGTGAGTTGACCCTTAACCCATCAAGTCAGGAGTCAACATTTTATGAAGCGTCATAGTGGAAAGGAATAGTTTTTCTTCTTAGCATCATGGCGAAGGAAGAAAGACGACTTACAAGCGTCTCACTTTTCAGTAATCACCTATCTGAATTTTCTAGTCATTAATTTATCTACACCATTTGGAATAGATATCATCCATACTTTTACTGAAAAAGGAACTCTATCTATAGTTTGACTATTTGTTTAATGAAGGAGTATTTTATTTGTACTTGGCTTATCTTTTCTAATCTTTTGATGATTGTGGCATTGTTGCATAGTATAAGAATTTGCAGGCATTTTTCAAATTGCAAAGAAATACAGTATAACGATGAGATAAATTAATTTTAAAATAAGTATTGCAGGCTCCCATGTTTTACATGTTTAATAACTATGTGTTATGAACTTAATGCCTTAGAGCAGTTTTTCTTAGAGCCTACCAAACACTCACAAGAACGTGGTCCCACCATGATAGAACTGTGGAAATCCTGAAAAGGACATACGTACTCTGATATTATAAGTCTCTTTTAGGTAAATTTTAAGTTCATAAAAATTATGATGGTATTTCTGGAAATGAATTTGATTGCTACCACTTTAAAACACAAATGGAAACGGTACTTCCATATGTTGAACATTTTGGTAATAGCCTTTAGTCTAAGGTTGCTGTTATTCATCTGTAAAATGTAAAGTAATAATAAAGTTGTGCTAGTCTTATAGGAATAAAGGGTCCACAGGGTATAGCTCATTTGCAGGAAGACATAGACATTCAGAAGCAGTAAATTCTTTGTAGTGGTCTGAAATCTCTGCTTTCTATTGAAAGATGATTTATTCAACTCTTTATTTATACTGATGATATACTAGTCACTTTACAAATGCTGTGTTTGAGCTAGGAAACTATTCTTCCCATTTGCACCTGGGAAAGTATTGGCTGAGGAATCTGAATGAATGATTTGATCAGGTTCCTTTGCGTGGTCAGTGTCAAAGCTAGGATTTGAATGCAGTGCTCTCTGGCCTTTTGCTTTTCCCTCATACTACACAGATTTTCTTTTTATTTATTTAATTTTTTTTTCACATCTTTATTGGAGTATAATTGCTTTACAATGGTGTGTTAGTTTCTGCTCTACAACAAAATGAATCAGTTATATATATACATATGTTCCCAATCTTCCCTCTTGCGTCTCCCTCCCTCCCACCCTCCCTATCCCACCCCTCCAGGTGATCACAAAGCACCGAGCTGATCTCCCTGTGCTATGCGGCTGCTTCCCACTAGCTATCTACCTTACGTTTGGTAGCTACACAGATTTTCTAAACCACTTCACTGGCCCATCTCAGATATTTATGTTACTGGTTAGTATTACTCTTTATCAGTGCTGCCCAATAGATATATAATGTGAGTCATATGTAATTTAAAATTTTCCAGTAGTAATTCAAAAAAGTAAGAAGCCAGTGGCATTTAACTTTAACAATATATTTTATTTAAAATAATATATCCAAAGTACTGTAATAGATTGAAGCATTCAACATGTGGTTAGTATTTTTTAAAACTATTACTGAGATATTTTACATTATTTTTGCCTGTTCTTGAAATACAGTGTATATTTTACACTTATATACATCACAATTCAGTCACTAAATTTTCATCAGAAATACTTGACCTGTGTTTAAATTTCATAAAATTTTACAGATGAAAAAGTGGATTCACATACCCAAGTTGTTCCAAACATATTTAAAGATTTTCCTGTAACACAAATGAATATCAGCTTTTAAATTTGAATTAAGGGACTCACCTGGCAGTCCAGTGATTAAGACTTCGTCTTCCAATGCAGGGGATGCGGGTTCAATCCCTGGTCAGGGAGCTAAGATACCACATGCCTGGCAGCCGAAACACCAAAGCATAAAACAGAAGCAGTATTGTAACAAATTCAATAAAGACTTTAAAAATCGTCCATATGAAAAAAATCTTCAAAAAAAATTTAAATTAATGAAATCAATGAACCTAAAAATTCAGTTCTTTTGTGGCCCTAGATACATTTCACATGCTCAATAGCCATGTGTGGTTAGTGGGTACCATTTTGGACAGTATATGTGTTGGCTGTGGTGGGGGGAGATTTTCCTACCTTCATGGCCAAATGCATTTATCGTTTTGCTTTAAGGCAAGCCACTAGTCACCAATCAGCCCAATAAAAAGACATCAGCATATGGGTAGTCCTCTTGTTCGCTCTCTCCTGAACAGGAGTTAATATTGGGTAGGAAGTTGTGCACTCTAGTTATTGGCATATAACTATAAAAATATCTCTGACGTCTCCCATATCTTCCTAGCTTTCTGGGGTGGGAGACTTTGAGAATGAAGGTAAAATTCAGAACTGGAGTATCCATTTTTATTACTAGTAGCCTTGGTGACTGTTCTCAGACCAAAATTAAGGGTTAAGGGAAAAGAAGATCTTAAATGATGGAAGATAAAATAATGTTGGGATTTAATATGTCTTAGTAGGAGTTTTCAGCAGAATTGTTTTTTCCCAGACTAGGCTGACCCAGGCCTGGAGGCAACATGGTCACGGCTGGTTTATGCCTGAGTTAATGTGCTAATCAGACTGTGCACTTCCTAGGAGATGTTTAATTATGACATGCTGTGAATATTGGAATCTTAAAATTAGCTAAGGGGGAAAAAAAAGTGTTTTGAGGAAAGCCAAAACAAACACCCAAACAAACAAACCAAACAATAACTTTCCTCACCTTCCCATAACAATGTTTTAAACGAAGGACTCCATTGATTACTTAAGTTGAAATCTGTCTTGATTTATTTATTTTCAAAGAATGGAAAATGTATTTAGTACTTTAATAGCAAATACTAATGTGTTGTGACAGACTCTGAGAAATTTAGTTTCCTAAATTTTTTGAAATGTTGGGGCAATTTAACTCAGGATACTATCTATAGTATAGAAGCCTTCATATTCATGTTCACCTATTTCTGAGTTCTATTTCTGACATTTTAACCATTAAAGGATATAATTTAATTGATATAAACATTTTAATTTGCAAAGAGAATGCATTTTATGGTACCAGATTCAATTAGTCTTTGTTTTATATATTTCTCCCCAAAGCTAATATTTGGGGAAAAAAACCTAGTTTTTCTCACGGTGCCATGATGAGAATTTAATTTTTTTTTTTTTTTGCTTCATCTCACGATTATTATTTTAGATCTGCTACATGGTCATGAGGATCTTTTCTTTCTTGTTTTTAAACTCTTATTGAGATACCTATGTTGATTGGTATCTCAGTAAGAAGTTGTGAAGAAGAAAGTTGTGAGCATTGAGGTTTTTTCTAATCTTACAATGATGATCTTTCTTTGGTCAATCATTATGCTTCAAATGATTTAGAAACATTAACAATTTATCCTCTCAAGAGTCCTAAGACTTGTATCATAATTAACATTTTTCAGAGACAGAAGTCTGATGTCATGTGAGTTTCTTAAGGTTGGAGATTGGAGTCTCTGGACAAACAGACCTAGGATTTTAAGTCATCGTTGGTTTTACAGCTGGCCTAGGCAGCTTTAATTCTGCTGAGAAGGAGTATATGCCTCCTGTTTGCCTCCTGTCATTTTCAGAAAAGGCTTGATCATTAACTCTTTCCTTCTATTGCACAGAATATTGTGGTTTCAATTCAGAGGATGCTTTTAAATAAGTTGGTTTTGTTTGCTTATTTGTGTTTATTCTTAACATTCTGCTATTGAAAACAATTTACTTCTTGTTTATTGACTGGTGAAATGAGTTACATTACATTGATGCAATCATTATGTACTTAATCCATTTACAATAGAGACTCATAATTTTACACTTGAAAGAGAGCTTTGTAATCTTTACTTAGATTTCTTCCTCATTTTCCCAAATAGAAAAATGAGGTTGAAGTGATTTGCTCATTATTACTCACTCGATTAGTGGCTTGGTCACTATCCTGGTTCATTGCTCCTCTCAGTCCAATATTCAGCCTGTTGTAATTAACAACTCTATAGATATATGCAAGACACATTAAATGCCATACTCTGTAGACCACTAGTTTTTCATCTTATGTGAAATGATATTTAAAGAAGTTTAGCAATTCAAGAAGTTATGAAAAATTATTGATTTACACCCAAGATAACATATATTTCCAGTATTATAGTTGTTTTTGACAAATTGTTAAAGATTATGAGATTTATTTTTATTTAAATTTTTTCTGATTCCATGATGTTTGGCAGAATTTTAGTACAATGATTAACTTCTTTGTTATATTCACCTAAATACCCAATGTATAATTCTCTTTTATCAATACCATCCAAAATAGCATAGAATTGGAATTTGGAATTAATTTCTTAGATTTTCAAATCTACTTCCTTCATTTCCTTATTAATAGTATCAATAGCAGGTTGCATTCATTGAGGGCTAAGTACCAGGTATTACTCTAAGAGCTTTGCTTGGGTTAATTTATTTAATCTTTTCATCCATCCTATGGAGCAGATATTTTTAATTCTTAATTTTCCAGCTAAGAAATTGATTTAAAGAAGCTCTGTAACTTGCTAGTGAGTGACAGAGCCAGATCTCTAGCCCAAACATCCTGATTCTAGAACTTGTCCTCTTAACCATTGGGCTCTTCTGCCTCTAGGCAACATTAGTATTACTGTAGGCTGAACCATATGGAATTGTCATTTTGATAGAACAAAAATAATCCAAGGGCTTCCCTGGTGGCGCAGTGGTTGAGAGTCTGCCTGCCGATGCAGGGGACACGGGTTCGTGCCCCGGTCCGGGAAGATCCCACATTCCGCGGAGTGGCTGGGCCCGTGAGCCATGGCCGCTGAGCCTGCGTGTCTGGAGCCTGTGCTCCGCAACGGGAGAGGCCACAACAGTGAGAGGCCCGCGTACCGCCAAAAAAAAGAAAAATCCAATATCAGCCATTGATGTAATTCAACCTAATAACAACTATAACCATTTGTTAATCACATATTATGTACCAGACACAGTTAGTTCTTTGCTCTTTTATAATCTCATTTAATCCTTACATATTTAATTTAATCCTTATAATAACCCTGGAGGATAAGAATGATCACTTTACAGAACTGAGAAACAGATTCTGAGTGGTTAGGTAACTTCCCCCAGGTCACATAACTAATAACTGGAGAAGCCCAATTTGAGCCCACATTTGTCTCACACTAAGACCACACCCTCAATCACGCTGCTCCTCCAGGGAGGTTCTGAGACACAGAGGGTTAGAGCCTGGAATTTTCTTATCCAAGGTTCTTATGCATCCCACCACAGTGGCTCTGGGTAAGATTGTTTGTATGTATGTTTGTGTGTTTTTGTATTAATAAGATAAGAATATAGTGTATAGATTATTCTTAAACGTGAAGCAGAGTCATATACCTCATCCTAACTGATTCCTACTGCATTAATTTGCTCAGGCTTCCATAACAAAGGACCATAGACTGGGTAGCTTTAACAACAGAAATTTATTTCCTCATAATCCTGGAGGCTGTATGCTTTTTCCTAGGGATCACCCAGGCTGAGGGAATGAAGCTTGTAGAACTGCAGAATGTTATAGGCACCTTAGGTATTGTTCTAGTTCATTCATCTCATTCGATAGACAGATTTAGTATTGGGAAATGCCTTCTTTATGGCCTCAGTGCAAAGTTGAATGTGGACAGTAGGTCTTCAAACTCTAGTCAGTGTTTCTAGTTCATCATGCTAAGCATTGTGTTGATCATAAAATTGACTTTAAAAATGCCTAGGTAATTCTGTGGAGGAAAATCAATCATCCTTAATTCCTTATTGACAAGGTCATGAGCTTTGGAGCTATATGGATATGAGTTTGAACCCTGGCTCAGGCATTTATCTCCCTTTATGATTTTGGCAAATTACTTCTCTGAGACTAAGTTTAAGTCATCTTCCTCTTAGGTTAGTTGTGAAGATTCCCTGAGAAAATGCAAGTGAAATGTTTAGCACTTGGTGCATATGTGCTTAGCAAAAGATAGCATTACTATAAATATTAAGTACTATTATTTAGCATTAATGGTATTAATACTAATTAATAGTAAATAGTAATAGAAATTATTTATGCTTATCAATAAAAATATTAAAAGGAATTCAGAGAAATATAAAGATGGAAGGAATTTGCTGAGCACATGGCAGATGGCATTAAGACAGAGAGACTTTTCCTTTCATTTGATTGACCTCTGGCTGCCCCCCAATCCTTGTGGACAAAGGAAGCCTATCAGTTGCTATTTGTAATTGGCACAAAATTTGTAGCAACTTGGTTATGATTGCTGAGTGGAATTTTATCTTGAGGTAGAATGCATTTTATTCAGAAAAGCTTGTATTAATCTTCATTGAATTTTGGAGTCTTCAGCAGATAAACAGGGTAATAATGCCTATTTCACAAGATTACTGTGAACCTTAAAGACAATTAAAAGAAATAACCTCAATAATAGCTAGAGCCAACATTCACTGAAATGTTCTCATGGGCCAGACATGATAAATTCTTTATACATTCAGTGTCAGAGTCCTGACTAGTCTACAAGGTAGGTTCTATTACAAAAGAGGCAGCAAAAGCACAGAAATTATAAATAATTTGCTCATGGATTAAAGTACCTTGCACACAGCCTATGATGTAATGAGTTCCAAAAATGCCAGCTTTCCTCTTTCCTTCCCTTTTCTCTCATCCTTCATATTCATATACAGCAATTCACTTAACTGTTCTGTACTCCCATTAAAACAGGATGAAATGATCCCACTTATCTCAGAGTGTTGTACTGAGGATTAGGTATGACTTAACAGGCAACTACTTTGAAGAATTGAAAGCATCACAGATGTAAAAAATAATGGTTATTATTACATATTGTTTCTGTCTCTTATTCATTCCTCCCAGCTTTTAAGGCTCCAGCCATTGGTACTCTAACAGAGCTCCTTTGGGAGTCGTAAAGGACAGTTTGGACAAAGAAATGAGATTTCATTTTCATGACAGAAAAGCAACAAGTGGCCCTTAACATCTAATATGCTTTACTCCAGTACTGATTATTGAAGTGGGATCTTAAAGGTGTGACATGTTGTAATTAATAATTGCCAAGACATGAACTAAGAGACTTTAGTATAAGAGTAAATTACCTAGAGGCGGAGTGAGCCTACCTTACTTCTTAGTATCCATGTCTTAATGCAGCTTTGTGATGTGATAAATGTCGATGTAATAAATAGTCTTGTGAATGTAGTTTCTTTTCAGTTCTGGCCATGGGATTAAAGAAAAAATAGATAAAGAAGAAGATGGTTTTTCCATGATCAGTAGAATTTGTTTACATTTTTAGAAGCTGGAAAGTTGAATTTGACAATGACTCCTATCTATGGATAGAGGAATCCAACACATATTTTATAGGGAAAAGTTGCATGCTTTGATGATTTTCATGGATTTGGAAATTGTTAAAGTCTCCAGACACGTATCAGGAATACCAGAGGTCTGACATAGTTTAAGGCAAGAAGAGATGAATGATGTACACAAAGTGAAAGCATCTTATACAACTGAGATTTTAAAAAAATAGTTACATCAACACCAAGATAAATTTAAGAAATGATTTATGGCAAATGCCTTTCTGACTATAGTCATTTTTCCTATGATAATGTTATCAAATAGCCAATTTCAAATTTCAAGTAATTTTCTTTAATATAATCTTAGAATGCTCAGGTCCATTGGAAGGATCTGAAGTGGTAATGATCTAAACAAGTTTCTTCCCCCCCCCCCACTCCCACCCGGGGCTATACTTTTGGTTCTCTTTGTTGACTTCCATTCTCCCAGTATACCCTCTGTTATGCGCCTTTCAATTAGCATTTTATCCTGAGTGAACTCCCTATCACCCCACCTCATATAGGAACATGGATTTCAAGGATGCCCTAAGAAGAGACAGTTGTGGAGCAAGAAAATAAGAACTGTCTATTGAAAATACCGATGAGATAGGGTGATGAGAGAGTTTTTAGTTCTCACTGATTTTCCTTGGCCAAGTGACTTTTGTTAAGTTACTTTGAGCCTTTGAGCTTTGTTAATTCTCTTGGTTTGAAAAGCACAGGCTCCAAAGCACATTTGTAAAGTGCTTAGAGTTATGCAAACATAGGTGAAGATACATTTTTCTTTTCTTCTTTTTCCATAGCTCAGAATATCTAAAGGGAAAACCAAGCAAATGTCATCAGTGGTCTATACTAATGGATTCCAACTGGAAAAAAAAAATGACTCGTATTAAACCACAAGAATGTAGAACTTCAGTAAGGAAGTTCTTCTTTCACCCTAGAAATGGCATTTGTGGTTGGGCATTCTCCGTGTTAACGTTTGTTACCTACAATAGAATTTTCTGGGGTTAGGGCCTTAGCTTGGACTATGTAGAACCCATCATTGAACTGTTCAGTTATTTTGATCTTGTTTGTACATTTTTTAAAACTTAAGAGAGTGATAAATGCGTCAAATGAAAATCTTGGAAAAGTTTAGTTTCCTGGATCATAATGGATCTACAAGGTTTCCTTAATTTTGGTTTTTGCCTGAAGAAAACTAGTCTTAGACTTGGACTGGTTTTAAAGCTTGAGTGTGTCATGCTTAAAGAAGAAAATATACTTTGTTCAACCCACAAATTTTATATATATGAAATTTAATTTGTTCAAGTCTTGTGTGACATTCATTCTAATTCTTATCAAAACCAAGTGCCTGCTATTGCTTTTTCCTAGCACAGAGCAACTATTAGCTTAAATTTCAAATAAAAAGTAATATCGTAAAAATTTCAGAGTAGCAATGGCAAAAGTATAATGTAGTGAAAAGAACATGGATTTTGTGGACAAGTTGACCTAAGTTGAAACCTTGACTTTACCTCTCAATAACTGTATCTTTATTGAAATCTTCAAAACCTAGTTTCCTCAATTTTAAATTGAGAATTATATTATTAGATTGAACTACATGAAAATTTCAATATTGAAACATTTTGACATATAAAAATGGCAATTTGGCATAGTTTAACCTCATTTCTCTCTTTTAGGATTATTATTATTATTTTGAGGAGAGGATTAAGTAAGATGAAAAAGAAATGAGTGTGAAGACTACAGATTGTGTTACTTCCCTTCTTTCTTATGGCAAGTTATAGTAGACCAATTCATAACAATGCTAGACTCATTTCTTTTGGGAAACACTGTTGAAGTTAAGAATGCTTTGATATTGCAATCTCCTTGTAAATGTTTGCTAATGACTAAAAGTTTCCAGTAACTAAGAGAAGTGTTAATGCCTAATTTTGTGCAATGTATAAATTCTGAAGTATTTAAAAAGATAGCTTGCAAATTACATTATACATTTTTTCTTCATTATGGTTTCAGAAATATTTAAGCTCACAATTAATTGCTTTTCAACTGGCAGTAGTTTTCAAATTTTAGCTCCAAATTTCTTGGCCTTTTTTAAACTTTGCATCAAGCAAACCAAAGTTTGAGGTTCACATGAAGAGAACAAATTTTATAGGACACTAGCAGTGAATCCTCTCTGTAAAAACAAAGGAGTTAAAAAACTATGTTTCTGATGTTAGGTGCAGAGTGTTTAAACATGTACCTCAGTTCACAGCACACTGTCTTCATGGGTCTGGGCAAGGCCCCTGTTTGCTTTCTTCACCATTTATTTGGCAATTTTTTTTTTTTTTTTGCGGTACGCGGGCCTCTCACTGT